>NC_134359.1:2010052-2161274 GCF_048569485.1 Anomaloglossus baeobatrachus | reverse complement strand
GAGGAAGGAGGTAGAGGAAGAGGAGAGGAAGGAAGAAGAGGGGAGGAAGGAGGTAGAGGAAGAGGAGAGGAAGGAGGAAGAGGAAGAGGGGAGGAAGGAGGTAGAGGAAGAGGAGAGGAAGGAGGAAGAGGGGAGGAAGGAGGTAGAGGAAGAGGGGAGGAAGGAGGTAGAGGAAGAGGAGAGGAAGGAGGTAGAGGAAGAGGAGAGGAAGGAGGTAGAGGAAGAAAGAAAGAAGGAGGTAGAGAGAAAGAAAGAAGAAGAAAGAAAGGAGGTAGGGAGAAAGAAAGAAAGGAGGTAGAGAGAAAGAAAGAAAGAAGGAGGTAGAGAGAAAGAAGGAGGTAGAGAGAAAGAAGGAGGTAGAGAGCAAGAAAGAAGAAAGAAAGAAGGAGGTAGAGAGCAAGAAAGAAGAAGAAAGAAGGCGGTAGAGAGCAAGAAAGAAGAAGAAAGAAAGAAGGAGGTAGAAAGAAAGAAAGAAGGAGGTAGAGAGAAAGAAAGAAAGGAGGTAGAGAGAAAGAAAGAAGGAGGTAGAGAGAAAGAAGAAAGAAAGAAGGAGGTAGAGAGAAAGAAGGAGGTAAAGAGAAAGAAGGAGGTAGAGAGAAAGAAAGAAGAAAGAAAGAAGAAGGAGGTAGAGAGAAAGAAAGAAAAATTATACTTAGGGATTCAGCATAGTTCTGAGAAGCCAGGGGAAAGAGCAATTTTGTCCTTAGACGCCGCTAAGGCGTTCGATAGCTTAGAATGGAGGTATTTGTGGGCGGTTCTTCGGAAAATGGGTTTTGGACACAGATTTATGAATTGGTTGAAACTGCTATATGACTCACCGGTGGCAAAGGTTAGGGCTAATGGCAGGATCTCCGAGTCTTTTCCTCTCGGAAGAGGTGCTAAACAGGGGTGCCCGCTCTCACCCTTGCTATTTGCTACGGCAGTGGAGCCATTGGCAGTTGCAATACGGAAGTCCAGGGAGATAACGGGATTTAGGTGTGGAGCAGAAAATATCATTATATGCGGATGACCTACTCTCATATCTAGACAGGGCACATTCCTCGATTTTGCCGGCAATGGATATCATTCAAGAATTTGGGTGGAGGTCTGGCCTTCGGATTAATTGGTCCAAATCGGCTAATGCCGATAGACCCTCTCCCGGTGGATTTCTCGGACTTGCAGATACCGGTTCCTGTGGTCCGAGAGTTTAAGTATCTGGGAGTAACTGTTAGCTCAAATCCGAAGAATTTCCAGGCCCTAAATCTGGAACCCCTGTTGCAGCGGTTCAGAGCAAAAGATACACACCTGGTGCCGCTTGCCGCTATCAAATATCGGTAGATCCAACTTAATTAAAATGGTAATGATGCCACAATTACTATATCTTATACATAATTCTCCAGTGTGGATATGTAGGGAATTTTTTGCCAAAATTAAACTATTGCGGGAACTTATCTGGAAGAAATAACAGGCTAGGATTCGACTGGAAGTGCTACAGCGGGGAAAGGAGGAGGGAGGACTGGCGGTACCAAACCCATATATATACTATATAGCCTCCCAGATGCAACATCTTAGGGGTTGGGGCAAAGAAGGAGCGTGTGATAATAGTGGTGATATAGTGAGAGAGGGATCGGTATGGAAATATCCGGGTTGCCGGTTGGATGTGGGACAAAGACAGATAAATGGGGCACAATATCCCATGTTGGCTATGATATTTCGGGTGTGGGACAAAGGTAAGTTTCTTTTGAAGATAAATGGGCCTACGGAGTTCTGGCCACTGTGGCGGAACCCGGATTTGCCAGAAATTAAAAAATTAGTGTGGTTCAGTGGATGGGAAGATAAAGGGATCCATTTAGCATCACAAGTACTACAAAATAATATTCTTAAGAGTTTTGAGCAATTGAGAGCGGAGTTTCACCTCCCGCATGTCTTCTGTTATCAGTATTTACAGCTGAGGCACGCACTGGAAAGACAGGGGAGGACCAACCCGGTGACAGTGACACATAATCATTACATAGGCTGCTTACATCTGAGTCCTCTAAAGGCCTTATCTCTGAACTATACAGAAGATTACTACCTGCCCATCTGGAGACATACCCACTGACTGTTAAAAGTAAATGGGAACGGGACGTTGTCCCCTGACGGAAGACCAGTGGTCCGACATTCTAGAACAGGTCCCTAAACTGGCGGTCTCTGAGTGCCAAAGACTCCCAAATATATCTCATCCACAGGGTATATAAAACTCCCAGCCTATCATTCAGGATGAGACTTAGACCAAATTCACAATGTGTTAGGTGTGGACACGATGATGCCCATTTGATACATGTTATGTGGGAGTGTGGACACATTGGTGATTTCTGGAAACAAACCCTGGGACTCATAGACCAAATATATCATATCACAATACAGCCGTCGCCTCGTGTATGTTTGTTGGGTCTGTGGGAGGAAGGAGTAGACCCGGACTCTCCAACAGCCCTGGCAATAGCCCGTATCCTGTACCAAGCAAGGAAGATACTGGCATACCATTGGTTAGATCCTCCACCACCAACGTTACCAGAGCTTAAAAATAAATAATGTCATTAGATTCGAAAGGAGAGTTTAAAGAGAAAAACACTGAGAAAGTTTTACAAAATTTGGCAGCCATGGATGGAGTCGCCGGGCCTCCCCTCTGGGGCACTGGTGCAGGATGCAATGCCGGACCGGTTACTGTTGTGCTTGCCGTGAATGGAACGCTTGGGGAGAAAAAGTAAAAACTATGTCCTCTGTGGCAAAGTGGACTGTGAGCGACGCTGTGGGGGGGGCCAGAAGGGTGCGATTGGTGACTAAACGGGGAGAGAGAGGCAAGCGGGCATGGAAATATGATGCGGAGCGACACGGCTGATGGGGGAGGCTTTCCTATAGACTGAGGTGTTATTGAAGAATTTAAACTTTTGTTTATTTGTGGAGCCAGGTTGTTTGTAGGCTCAATTTATATAATATGACTGCGATTTGAAAACCTTATTATTAGTTTGATATATATATACAGAGGAAGAACTTGATTTACATACAACGTGTGCTAATTTGATGTATCCTGTTATTAGCCATATGAGAAGTGATATATTCTCTCTGTATTGATTTCTAACTGTTTAATAAAAAAGATCTGATTTAAGAGAGAAAGAAAGAAAGAAAGAAGGAGGTAGAGAGAAAGAAAGAAAGAAAGAAAGAAAGAAGGAGGTAGAGAGAAAGAAAGAAGGAGGTAGAGAGAAAGAAAGAAGGAGGTAGAGAGAAAGAAAGAAAGAAGAAGAAAGAAGGAGGTAGAGAGAAAGAAAGGAGGTAGAGAGAAAGAAAGAAGAAGAAAGAAGGAAGGAAGGAGGTAGAGAGAAAGAAAGAAGGAGGTAGAGAGAAAGAAAGAAGAAGAAAGAAAGAGGTAGAGAGAAAGAAAGAAAGAAGGAGGTAGAGAGAAAGAAAGAAAGAAGAAGAAAGAAGGAGGTAGAGAGAAAGAAAGAAAGAAGGAGGTAGAGAGAAAGAAAGAAGAAGAAAGAAAGAAGAAGGTAGAGAGAAAGAAAGAAGAAAAAAGAAAGTAGGACGTAGAGAGAAAGAAAGAAGAAAGAAAGAAGGAGGTAGAGAGAAAGAAAGAAGAAGAAAGAAAGGAGGTAGAGAGAAAGAAAGAAGAAGAAAGAAATAAAGAGGTAGAGAGAAAGAAAGAAAGAAGAAGAAAGAAGGAGGTAGAGAGAAAGAAAGAAAGGAGGTAGAGAGAAAGAAAGAAAGAAGGAGGTAGAGAGAAAGAAGAAGAAAGAAAGAAGGAGGTAGAGAGAAAGAAAGAAAGAAAGAAAGAAAGGAGGTAGAGAGAAAGAAAGAAGAAGAAAGAAAGAAGGAGGTAGAGAGAAAGAAAGAAGAAGAAAGGAGGTAGAGAGAAAGAAAGAAGAAGAAAGAAAGAAGGAGGTAGAGAGAAAGAAAGAAAGAATAAGAAAGAAAGAAGGAGGTAGAGAGAAAGAAAGAAGAAAGAAAGAAGGAGAAAGAAAGGAAAAAAGAAGAAAGGAAGAAAGACAGAAAGAAAGGAAAAAAGAAGAAAGGAAGAAAGACAGAAAGAAGAAAAAGAAGAAGAAGAAATAAAGAAGGAGGTAGAGAGAAAGAAAGAAGAAGAAAGAAGGAGAAAGAAAGGAAGAAAGGAAGAAAAAGAAGAAGAAAGAAGAAAAAGAAGAAGAAAGAAGAAGAAGAAAGAAGAGGAACAAAGAAGAAAAAGAAGAAGAAAGAAGAAAAAAGAAAAAGAAGAAGAAAGAAGAAGAAGAAAGAAGAGGAAGAAAGAAGAAAAAGAAGAAGAATAAAGAAGGGGGAGGAAGAAGGGGGAGGAAGAATGGGAAAAAGGAAGAGGAAGGAGAAAGGTGGGGGGAGGAAGACGGGGGAGGAGGAGTAGAGACAAAGGATGTAAAGGGCAGATGAAAAGGAAGACAGGAAGAGGAGGGGGAGACAAAGAGGAGGATAAGGAGAAAATGAGGAGAGGGAAAGAGACAAAACGAGGAGGGGGAAGACGAAAAAGAGGTGAAGGGGAGAAGGAGGAGGAAGGGTAAAGACAAAGAGGATGTAAAAGGAGAGATGAAGAGTAGGAGAAGATGCAGAGGAGGAGCATTAGAGACTAAGAGGAAAAGACTAAGAGGAAAGGAGGAGACAACTAAGAGGAGATGAAGAGACTAAGAGGAGGTGAGGGGGAAATGAGGGGGATGAGCTGGGGGATGGCGGAAAGGAGGAGCAGAGGGAGACAGAGGAGGGGGTGAGGGAGACTAAGAGGAGGAAGTAGAGGAGAAAACAAGAATGAAGGAAGGAAGGAGACAAAAAAGAAGGAAGCGTATATGAAAAAGAAGTTAAGGGGAGTGTCACACGGTGACTAAGAGGGTTTTACCAGACACAAGGAAAACCCCCAGAAGGTTTCACAACACACAGGGTACACAGGGGCCACAATACAATGGCGGGCCCTGGCTCTAGGAAGAGGGGAACGTGGTCACCCTCTGTTCTCACCTGCGGCTGTACCCTGCACTTTCTGATGTTCCTATATGGATTATTTCATAACGTCGCCAACCACGTTTCTAATCACTCATTTGCCCTAAACTCACCCTGACTAAAGAGCAGGCTGACGAGAGCACTAGTCTCACCACCACAATACAGAAACACAACGATAGGAAATAGCTGCACTGAAGCTTCATGGAGTGCGTTTCCTTTTCATATCTAACACCACAGCTGCACCCAACACGAAAAACTTCTTTCAGAGCAGGCTCCTTCCAAAGTGGACTACATAGAAATGAGGATTCAGTTTCTATCACCGGCATCAACTGATCAGGCACATGACTTTAAATAGTTAAGGGGAGTGATCCCAAAGAGCTGAACCTGGTGCCAGCAGTCAGGCAGAAAAGGGTGCTTAACCCGTAAGGCATTATTAGTAAGAAGAGGTCATTCAAGTATTAGCAGTGGATCTGCAAACAAGGGGCTGTGACCTTATGATTTCAGACTTGCCATAGGTTAGAAGGAGGTGAAGAAAAGGGGGGACGACGAGCGAAGAGTAAAAAGGAAGGGAGACTGAGAGGAGTTGGGGGGACATCGAAAGGAGCTGGGGGGAGAGGGAGAGGAGAAGGAGTAGGGGAGTAGACGGAGTACAGCGAGGGAGACAAAAGAGTAAGTGGAGAGGAGATAAAGAAAGTGGGGGACAAAGAAGAGGAGGGGGAGACAATGAAGAGGTAGGAGGGAGGAGACTAAGAACAGGAGGCGGCGTAGGTGGAGCGTATGAGGGATAGATGAAGAGGAGGAGGTGGGCAGAGGGAGTGAAGGACGTGGAAGGCAGGAAGGCGAAGAGGAGGTGGAGGAAAAATGAAAAGGAGGTGAAAGACAAAAAGGGGGAGGGTCAAAGAGGAGGGCGAGGGAAGAAGAAAAGGTGGTGGACGACAAAGAGGAAATGGGTGGAAATGGAGGAAGGGAAGAGACAAAGGAGATGAGGGGGAGAGACAAAGGAGATGAGGGGGAGAGACAAAGGAGATAACCCTGATCGTGTATCTACCCTAAATTATATACCCCGCTTCTGTATCTGCGCTATATAATATACCCCGAGTCCTGTATTACATACTATCGGACCTGTGTCTGCATTTACTACACCTGTACAGTATCTGCCCTGTATAACATACAATCTGATTCTGTATGTGCCCAGTATCATATTCCCCGATCCTCGGTCTACCCGGATTATATACCACTGGTTGTGTTTCTACCATGTGTTATATATATCTACCTGGGCATGTATCTGACATATGATTTTCCCAGACTGTATCCACCCTGTATAATATACCCCATATTTTAGATTGTGGTCCGCCCACTATGACATGTGACTACTGTATCTATAGCCCCAGGACATAAGGAATATGTGCCCATTGATCGCTATACAGGACGGATGGCACTGGTGCATTGTGGGTCAGTACCTGAAGCGCAGGCTGTCCGGCGCCATCAGCTCCAGGGTGTGTGTTGGTCCATAAAGATTCACCACAAATAGTTTCACGGTGGGGTTGGTTTGCCCAGCCTGCGACAGACGAAAAGACATTTCAAAGAGGGTCACAGAGTAACACCCTAAATCCTGCAGTATGATACACGACGCTGTGCATTATGGGAGGGGCTTCCTGGTACCTTGGGATATGGGAATTGCTTTCCCAGCGGGTACAGGCTGCCGGTGTACTGCGGAATGATCATATTGGGGACAGCGCTGTCATTGATGCTGAGGAACGCCAGCCTCTCCCCATCCGGAGACCACCAGTGGGCGATGTGGGTGTGCAGCAGCTCTTCTGGAATAAGACACAGGGTGGTCAGTGAGACAAGACGTCGCCATCGCCCCCAGCAGCAGCCAGGCACACAATGTGCCGCCACCAGCGTGCTCCAAGCCTGCCCATTCTAAGAGCAAACCTACTTCATGCCGCACGGGCCCCAATCCAAATATGCGTTTTATATTAACTGCCCCGAGTGCAAATGAACAACAGGGAAAATGGCCAATGCTGTAGCGTCTCGCTCGGTTCTCTTAGCGAGTCTCGAACTTTGCAGCTATACATATGTATACAGTATGGCGTCTGCGTCAGGGCAACAACTACCCGGCAGGTGAGAACAATAAATGTCATACCACTCTGCATCCTCCTCTACTAATCTGTACCTTTCCTCACCCCTGTACTCCAAGAGTCTGCACTGTCCACTTCACTCCTGTCCTCCACCTCTCTGCACTGTCTGCCTCACTCACTCCCGTCCTCCACCTCTCTGCACTGTCTGCCTCACTCACTCTCGTCCTCCACCTCTGCACTGTCCGTCTCACTAACTCCCGTCCTCCACCTCTGCACTGTCCGTCTCACTAACTCCCGTCCTCCACCTCTGCACTGTCCGTCTCACTAACTCCCGTCCTCCACCTCTGCACTGTCCGCCTCACTCACCGCCGCCCTCCTCCATTTCTCTGCACTGTCTGCCTCACTCCCATCCTCCACCTCTCTGCACTGTCTGCCTCACTCACTCCCATCCTCCTCCACCTCTCTGCACTGTCTGCCTCACTCCCGTCCTCCACCTCTCTGCACTGTCCGTCTCACTCACTCCCATCCTCCTCCACCTCTCAGCACCGTCCGCCTCACTCACTCCTGCCCGTCTCCACCTCTCTGCACCATCCGCCTCACTCACTCCCATCCTCCACCACTCTGCACAGTCCGTTTCACTCACCCCCGCCCTCCTCCACCTCTCTGCGCTATCTGCATTACTCACCCCCCCTCCCCCACCTCTCTGCACTGTCCGCCTCACTCACCCACGTCCTCCTCCACCAGTCTGCACCGTCCGCTTCGCTCACTCCTATTCTCCTCCACCACTCTGCACTGTCCACCTCACTCACCCTCGCCTTCCTCCACCTCTCTGCGCTGTCCGCCTCACTCACCCACGTCCTCCTCCACCAGTCTGCACAGTCTGCTTCGCTGACTCCCATTCTCCTCCACCTCTCTGCACTGTCAGTCTCACTCCCGTCCTCCACCCCTCTGCACTGTCCGTCTCACTCACTCCCATCCTCCTCCACCTCTCTGCACAGTCTGCCTCACTCCCGTCCTCCACCTCTCTGCATTGTCCGTCTCACTCACTCCCATCCTCCTCCACCTCTCTGCACAGTCTGCCTCACTCCCGTCCTCCACCTCTCTGCCTCATGCCAGCCCTCCTCCTCTGCACTGTGCGCCTCACTCATCTCTGCCTTCCGCCACCTCTCTGTGCTGTCTGCTTCACTCACCCCCGTCCTCCTCCACCTCTCTGCACTGTCCGCCTCACTCACCCTCGCCTTCCTCCACCTCTCTGAGCTGTCCGCCTCACTCACCTCCATTCTCCTCCACCAGTCTGCACCGTCCGCTTCGCTCACTCCCATTCTCCACCACCTCTCTGCGTTGTCCGCCTCACTCACCCCCGCCTTCCTCCACCTCTCTGCGCTGTCCGCGTCACTCACCCCCGCCTTTCTCCACCTCTCTGCACTGTCCGCCTCCTTCACACTTGCCCTTCTCCACCACTCTGCACCGTTCGCTTCTCTCATTCCCATTTTCCTCCACCACTCTGTACCATTCCTCATTCTGGTCCTCCTCAACCACTCTGCACCATCCCTCACCCTCGTCCTTCTCTATCACTCTGCACAGTCCGCCTCACTCCCTGTGATGGGGTCCTTCTCCCATATCACACAATCAACAGAGCAACAGATGACTGTACAATCCAAAGAACATTTATTCCAAGCAAATCAAATGGTCCATACAATAATCCACCATACAGAGGGTAAAAAAAATAGTGCAGAAGCACGAATATACTCCAGTAAGCGATAAATGTCCAGGTCTTTCTGGGAAGCCGCAGCTTCTGCCCCAGAGGATGACTCGTCCTGCTTCTCTTGAAGTTTTCAAACAGACTGAATAATTCTTCAGCTAAGTAGAGAGCTTACGTGGATCCCAGACCCCCCCTCCCCCAGACCTAGGGACTGGAACATTACAGGGGGTGATTACCTACAGACAATACAAAGTACACACAAGCAATACAGAGAATGCACAGTGAGCCACGCCTATAATACAAACCTACACAACATGATACACAACCCCCCCATATTCCACCATCACACTCCCATTATCCTCCACCACTTTGCACCTTTCCTCACCCCCTTCCTCCTCCACCAGTCTGCACAGTCTGCCTCACTCACTCCCATTATCCTCCACCACTCTGCAACTTCTCTCACTCCGGTCCTCCTCCGCCTCCGTACCAGGTGTCTGCAGCGGGGTGACAACTACTCAGCGGGTGAGAACAATAAATGTCACACCACTCTGCTCCTTTCCTTACTCCCATCCTCCTCCACCAGTCTGCACCATCTGCCTCACTCCCGTCCTCCTCCATCAGTCTGCAGTGTCCACCTCACTCCCTCCCATACCCCACCGCTCTGCACTGTTCACCTCACAGACTCCCATACTCCTCCACCCTCTGCACTGTTCGTCTCATTCACTCAGATTCTCCTCCACCACTATGAATCATCTCTGACCCGTCTGCCTCAACCACTCTGCACCATCCCTCATCCCAGTTCTCCTCCAACATTCTGCACCATCTTTCACCATATCCTCCTCTACCACAATGCATCGTCCGCCTCACTCACTTCTGTCCTCCACCTCTCTGCAATGTCCGCCTCACTCTCTGTCATCATCTTCCACATCTCTGCACCGTCCTTCATCTCTGTGCACCGTCTGCCTCACTCCCGTCATCCTCCACCAATCTGCACCATTGCTCACTCCCGTCCTCCTGTTCCGCTCGGCATCGTCTGCCTCATTCACTAACGTCCTCCTCCACCTCTCTGCACCATCCGCCTCACTCCCTCCTGTCCTCCACCACCTCTCTGCACCATCTGCCTCCATCACTCCCATCCTCCTCTACCACTCTGTACCATCCCTCACCCCTGTCCTTCTCTACAACTCTGCACCACCCGCCTCACTCCCATCCTCCCCCACCTTTTTGAACCGGCTGCCTCTTTCAGCCCCATCCTCCTCCACCTGTCACATGGTGTTTGGCTCTAAACTTACTAGGTGTCATGCCGCCTGTGACCACATGGACTCTGTCAGTGCCTAGCATGGGTTAAGTTTCTTAAGATTCAGCCAGACATGATATCTTGTTTATGAACAGGCGATAAGCCTCTCATTGTTTCTACCAGACTCTTAAGGCCACTTTACATGCTGCAATCTCGCTAGCGATATCGCTAGCGAGCGTACCCGCCCCTGTCGGTTGTGCGTCACGGGCAAATCGCTGCCCGTGGCACACAACATCGCTCGGACACGTCACACTACTTACCTGCCTAGCGACGTCGCTGTCACCGGCGAACCGCCTCCTTTCCAAGGGGGTGGTTCGTTCGGCGTCACTAAGCAGCCACCCAAACGAAGCGAAGGGGTGGAGATGAGCGGCCGTAACATCCCGCCCACCTCCTTCCTTCCTCATTGCGGGCGGCCGTACGTAAGGAGATGTTCCTCGCTCCTGCAGTGTCACACATGTGTGCTGCCTCAGGAACGACGAACAACATCGTACCTGTAGCAGCAACGATATTTGGGAACTGGACAGCCTGTCAACGAGCAACAATAAGGTGAGTTTTTTTGCTCATTAGCAGTCGCTCGTACGTGTCACACGCAACGCCGTCGCTAATGAGGCCGGATGTGCGTCACGAATTCCGTGACCCCCAATGACATCGCATTAGCGATGTCGTTGCGTGTAAAGCCGGCTTTAGGAGTCTAGTGTTAAAGTTCTTGTTGACCCATCTAATTGCTTTGGCCAGTGAAGGCCAGACACCCAGACAACTCAATTATGCGATCCTCCCATTGTATTACTATGTGTATTGCTAGATGCGATGTAATTTATCGGTCTCTACCAGAGACCATTACTATAGGGAGATTTTGTATACGACTTGAAATCTAGACAATAAGAGCCCAGTCTTATCCACCAATCGTGAAGATGCCAATGGTCTGAATGGAGAGATCAGGGGTATAAGGAGGACTGTCCATTGCCCGGGTAGACTCTTGCTACATGCTACCAATCTAGGACCTGCGGATTCGATTGGCAAGCTAAACCTGGATTATAACACTATATGGACTTCAGCATCGAATGCAAGGATTCGGCTGAGCTATCAAGGACTACCTAAGGAAGGAATCCAGGTTGGGACAATTTGGTCACCTGGCTACAGGCTTTGCGGTCCTCAGCCAGCTTCCTAAATCTCGCGAAATTCCATTCTCGATGGGTGCCAACCGAAGGCAGGGTGCTGCTGGATTGGAGTAAGTAGCCCCGGAAGCTCTGAGGCATGGACATTCTAATCCCTGGTGAGCCAGCGGAAAGGTGAGAAACTGTTGACTGTTACATTTGTGTGTTTTGCTGGTTATGTGTTATGAGCGGTAATTGTTTGGGGATCCAATAAAGTCTAATTATTGTGATTCCCTTACCCTGTGTTGTCTGTGTAGTGTTACGCCCACGGTTAAGGAGGCCGGCGTTCAGTTGGGAGGAGCCCTGGGCCATGCTGTTTTTCTAAAGGCGGCCGGGCCAGCGGATGAGAGCACCCACTGACCCCCGTGTCTCCACAGGAGAGCACCCACTGACCCCCGTGTCTCCACAGGAGAGCACCCACTGATCCCCGTGTCTCCACAGCGCCTTATGACCCTGTTCACACTGCAGAGTCTGACAGGCCACCTACTGCTCTTTGAGTTGCTCAGTTAGAGCCGGGCGTCGACCAGTTGTGAGTTTACTGGTGGTCAGTCTAGTAGGAGTTGATCCTGCTGGCCTGTGATTTGCTGCTTGGGTCATAGGTTTCTGGAGGCCTATCACAGCCGCCTCCGTACTTTACAAAATGGTGGAACCTGCTCTTTCCCACCGATGATAGCAGTTCACCAGTAGCTGGATCACCATGGACCAGAATTGCATAAGCTGTCTGCTATCTGGTGCGTTGTGGAAATACTTTTGTTGTTTATTATGTCCTCCCTTTTCTTTATTTTCTCCTGACCACGTTTCATCTACACCTCTGTGAGTGTTTGAGTCTTGGTTTCTCCCTGTCTGTCTTTTGTGCGGGATTTACCACTCCAGTCCCGGACTCTCCTGGGTTGGAGGTGAAGGGGTATTAGATCAGAGTTATTCCGTAGTTAGATCTACACTGGCGGTCCAGACCTCGCCACCATCAGGCGTACCTCTGGGATAAGGGACAGGTAAATGTCTCCTCTAGCCTGAGGGCCAGTTTAGGAGTCCCATTCCCAGTTGTAAATCGCACTTTGTGACACCACCACTCAGCACCGTCCTTCACCCCAGTCTTCCTCCACCTCTCTGCACTGTCCGTCTCACTCAGCCCTGTCCTTCTCCACCTCTCTGCACAGTCTGCCTCACTCACTCCCATCTTCCTCCACCACCTCCTCGACCTCTGCACCATCCCTCATGTCAGTCCATCTCTACCTATCTGCACTGTATGGGTCACTCACTCCCATCCTCCACCAATCTGCAGTGTCCGCCTCACTCACCTCCGTCCTTCTCTACCTCTGCACCATCCCTCACCCCTGTACTTCACTTCTCTGCACTGTGCCTCATTCACCTCAGTCCTCCTCCACCACTCTGCACTGTCCGTCTCACTCACCCTGTCCTTCTCCACCACTTTGCACCATCCCTCACCCCGGTCTTCCTCCACCACTCTACACTGTTCATCTCACTCACACCTGTTCTCCCCCTCTCTGCACCATCCTTCACCCCGGTCCTCCTCCACCACTCTACATTGTCAGTCTCACTCACCTCGTCCTCCTCCACCACTCTGCACCATCTGTCTTATTCACCCGTCTTTCTCCACCTCTCTGCACTATCCTTCACACCAGTCCTCCTCCACCGTCTACCTCACCCCAGTCCTCCTCCACCACTCTACAATGTCAACCTCACTCATCCCCAACCTTCTCCACCTTTCTGCAAAGTCTACCTCACTCCCCCCAGTTCTTCTCCACCTTTATGCACTGTCCAACCCACTCACCCCCGTCCTCCTCCACCTCTATGCACTGTCTGGCTCACTCACCCCCATCCTACTCCACCTCTATGCACCATCTGCCTGACTCATCCCCATCCTCCTCCACCTCTCTGCACTGTCCACCTAACTCACCCCCGTCCTTCACCACTCTACACTGTCCACCTCATTCCTGTCCTCCTCCACTTCACTGCACTGTCTGCCGCATTCACCCCAGTTCTTCTCCACCATCTGCCTCACTCACCCCGTCCTTCACCACTCTACACTGTCCACCTTATTCACGCCCGTCCTCCTCCACCTCTCTCCACAGTCTGCTTCACTCACCCCTGTCCTTCACCACCTTGCACTGTCGACCTCACTCACTCCTGTCCTCCTCCACTTCTCTGCACCGTCCGCCTCACTCACTCCCGTTGTCCTCCACCTTTCTGCACCATCTACCTCGCTCCAGCCCTCTATCTCTTTATGGAGAGAATAAGAAAAGGACTTGCCTTCATAAAGCCAGTCCGAGATCCCGTTGTAGATGATCCCCTCCTTTCCTGAGGAGGTCAATCGTAGCGAGCTGCTCCTCACATCTGCGCGGTAATAAATATTATTTTCAAAGATGAAGACCTGGAGAGGAAATATGTGAGCAGCGTATGAGAAAGGAACGTACGAAGAGCATTGAAGGACACAGCGCAAAAGTCCTGGTACAAGGAGCTGTCCGCTATGTATGTTACCTCGATGTTATTTGCAGGACTCCGAATCACCGATAGGAACCAATGAGACAGAACAGGTCAGAGCCTCCAACCATGGACGCTTCAGAGGCCACAGCAAGAGTCAGGAGTGCACCCAGCTTATATCATGATATAGACGAGGTCAGAGCCTCCAACCATGGACGCTTCAGAGGCCACGGCGAGGAGTCAGGAGCACACCCAGCTTATATCATGAGACAGACGAGGTCAGAGCTTCCGACTATGGACGCTTCAGAGGCCACAGCGAGGAGTCAGGAGCGCACCCAGCTTATATCATGATATAGACGAAGTCAGAGCCTCCAACCAAGGACGCTTCAGAGGAAACAGCAAGAGTCAGGAGCGCACCCAGCTTATATCATCAGACAGACGAGGTCAGAGCCTCCAACCATGGACGCTTCAGAGGCCACAGCAAGAGTCAGGAGCGCACCCAGCTTATATCATGAGACAGACTAGGTCAGAGCCTCCAACCATGGACGCTTCAGAGGCCACAGCGAAAAGTCAAGAGCGCACCCAGCTTATATCATGAGACAGACTAGGTCAGAGCCTCCAACCATGGACGCTTCAGAGGCCACAGCAAGAGTCAGGAGCACACCCAGCTTATATCATGATATAGACGAGGTCAGAGCCTCCAACCAAGGACGCTTCAGAGGAAACAGCAAGAGTCAGGAGCGCACCCAGCTTATATCATGAGACAGAAGAGGTCAGAGCCTCCAACCATGGACGCTTCAGAGGCCACGGCGAGGAGTCAGGAGCGCACCCAGCTTATATCATGAGACAGACGAGGTCAGAGCCTCCAAAGAAGGACGCTTCAGAGGCCACAGCAAGAGTCAGGAGCGCACCCAGCTTATATCAAGAGACAGACGAGGTCAGAGCCTCCAACCATGGACGCTTCAGAGGCCACAGCGAAAAGTCAAGAGCGCACCCAGCTTATATCATGAGACAGACTAGGTCAGAGCCTCCAACCATGGACGCTTCAGAGGCCACAGCAAGAGTCAGGAGCACACCCAGCTTATATCATGATATAGACGAGGTCAGAGCCTCCAACCAAGGACGCTTCAGAGGAAACAGCAAGAGTCAGGAGCGCACCCAGCTTATATCATGAGACAGAAGAGGTCAGAGCCTCCAACCATGGACGCTTCAGAGGCCACGGCGAGGAGTCAGGAGCGCACCCAGCTTATATCATGAGACAGACGAGGTCAGAGCCTCCAAAGAAGTACGCTTCAGAGGCCACAGCAAGAGTCAGGAGCGCACCCAGCTTATATCAAGAGACAGACGAGGTCAGAGCCTCCAACCATGGACGCTTCAGAGGCCACAGCGAAGAGTCAAGAGCGCACCCAGCTTATATCATGAGACAGACGAGGTCAGAGCCTCCAATCATGGACGCTTCAGAGGCCACAGCAAGAGTCAGGAGCGCACCCAGCTTATATCATGAGACAGAAGAGGTCAGAGCCTCCAACCATGGACGCTTCAGAGGCCACAGCGAAGAGTCAAGAGCGCACCCAGCTTATATCAAGAGACAGACGAGGTCAGAGCCTCCAACCATGGACGCTTCAGAGGCCACAGCGAAGAGTCAGGAGCGCACCCAGCTTATATCATGATATAGACGAGGTCAGAGCCTCCAACCATGGACGCTTCAGAGGCCACAGCGAAGAGTCAGGAGCGCACCCAGCTTATATCATGATATAGACGAGGTCAGAGCCTCCAACCAAGGACGCTTCAGAGGCCACAGCAAGAGTCAGGAGTGCACCCAGCTTATATCATGAGACAGACGAGGTCAGAGCCTCCAACCATGGACGCTTCAGAGGCCACAGCAAGAGTCAGGAGCGCACCCAGCTTATATCATGAGACAGAAGAGGTCAGAGCCTCCAACCATGGACGCTTCAGAGGCCACAGCAAGAGTCAGGAGCGCACCCAGCTTATATCATGAGACAGACGAGGTCAGAGCCTCCAACCATGGACGCTTCAGAGGCCACAGCAAGAGTCAGGAGCGCACCCAGCTTATATCATGATATAGACGAGGTCAGAGCCTCCAACCATGGACGCTTCAGAGGCCACAGCAAGAGTCAGGAGCGCACTCAGCTTATATCATGATATAGACGAGGTCAGAGCCTCCAACCAAGGACGCTTCAGAGGAAACAGCAAGAGTCAGGAGCGCACCCAGCTTATATCATGAGACAGACGAAGTCAGAGCCTCCAACCATGGACGCTTCAGAGGCCACAGCAAGAGTCAGGAGCGCACCCAGCTTATATCATGAGACAGACGAGGTCAGAGCCTCCAACCATGGACGCTTCAGAGGCCACAGCAAGAGTCAGGAGCGCACCCAGCTTATATCATGAGACAGACGAGGTCAGAGCCTCCAACCAAGGATGCTTCAGAGGAAACAGCAAGAGTCAGGAGCGCACCCAGCTTATATCATGAGACAGATGAGGTCAGAGCCTCCAACCATGGACGCTTCAGAGGCCACGGCGAGGAGTCAGGAGCGCACCCAGCTTATATCATGAGACAGACGAGGTCAGAGCCTCCAACCATGAACGCTTCAGAGGCCACAGCAAGAGTCAGGAGCGCACCCAGCTTATATCATGAGACAGACGAGGTCAGAGCCTCCAACCATGGACGCTTCAGAGGCCACAGCAAGAGTCAGGAGCGCACCCAGCTTATATCATGAGACAGAACAGGTCAGAGCCTCCAACCATGGACGCTTCAGAGGAAACAGCAAGAGTCAGGAGCGCACCCAGCTTATATCAAGAGATAGACGAGGTCAGAGCCTCCAACCAAGGACGCTTCAGAGGCCACAGCAAGAGTCAGGAGCGCACCCAGCTTATATCATGAGACAGACGAGGTCAGAGCCTCCAACCATGGACGCTTCAGAGGCCACAGCAAGAGTCAGGCGCGCACCCAGCTTATATCATGAGACAGACGAGGTCAGAGCCTCCAACCATGGACGCTTCAGAGGCCACAGCAAGAGTCAGGAGCGCACCCAGCTTATATCATGAGACAGACGAGGTCAGAGCCTCCAACCATGGACGCTTCAGAGGCCACAGCAAGAGTCAGGAGTGCACCCAGCTTATATCATGAGACAGACGAGGTCAGAGCCTCCAACCAAGGACGCTTCAGAGGCCACACCAAGAGTCAGGAGCGCACCCAGCTTATATCATGAGACAGACGAGGTCAGAGCCTCCAACCAAGGACGCTTCAGAGGCCACAGCAAGAGTCAGGAGCGCACCCAGCTTATATCTAGAGACAGACGAGGTCAGAGCCTCCAACCATGGACGCTTCAGAGGCCACAGCAAGAGTCAGGAGCGCACCCAGCTTATATCATGAGACAGACGAGGTCAGAGCCTCCAACCATGGACGCGTCAGAGGCCACAGCAAGAGTCAGGAGCGCACCCAGCTTATATCATGAGACAGAACAGGTCAGAGCCTCCAACCATGGACGCTTCAGAGGAAACAGCAAGTCAGGAGCGTACCCAGCTTATATCATGAGACAGACGAAGTCAGAGCCTCCAACCAAGGACGCTTCAGAGGCCACAGCAAGAGTCAAGAGCGCACCCAGCTTATATCATGAGACAGACGAGGTCAGAGCCTCCAACCAAGGACGCTTCAGAGGCCACAGCAAGAGTCAGGAGCGCACCCAGCTTATATCAAGAGACAGACGAGGTCAGAGCCTCCAACCATGGATGCTTCAGAGGCCACAGCAAGAGTCAGGAGCGCACTCAGCTTATATCATGAGACAGACGAGGTCAGAGCCTCCAACCATGGACACTTCAGAGGCCACAGCAAAAGTCAGGAGCGCACCCAGCTTATATCATGAGACAGACGAGGTCAGAGCCTCCAACCAAGGACGCTTCAGAGGCCACAGCAAGAGTCAGGAGCGCACCCAGCTTATATCATGAGACAGACGAGGTCAGAGCCTCCAACCATGGACGCTTCAGAGGCCACAGCAAGAGTCAGGAGCGCACCCAGCTTATATCATGAGACAGACGAGGTCAGAGCCTCCAACCATGGACGCTTCAGAGGCCACAGCAAGAGTCAGGAGCGCACCCAGCTTATATCATGAGACAGACGAGGTCAGAGCCTCCAACCATGGACGCTTCAGAGGCCACAGCAAGAGTCAGGAGCGCACCCAGCTTATATCATGAGACAGAACAGGTCAGAGCCTCCAACCATGGACGCTTCAGAGGAAACAGCAAGAGTCAGGAGCGCACCCAGCTTATATCATGAGACAGAACAGGTCAGAGCCTCCAACCATGGACGCTTCAGAGGAAACAGCAAGAGTCAGGAGCGCACCCAGCTTATATCAAGAGACAGACGAGGTCAGAGCCTCCAACCATGGACGCTTCAGAGGCCACAGCAAGAGTCAGGAGCGCACCCAGCTTATATCATGATATAGACGAGGTCAGAGCCTCCGACCATGGACGCTTCAGAGGCCACAGCAAGAGTCAGGAGCGCACCCAGCTTATATCATAAGACAGACGAGGTCAGAGCCTCCAACCATGGACGCTTCAGAGGCCACAGCAAGAGTCAGGAGCGCACCCAGCTTATATCATGAGACAGAAGAGGTCAGAGCATCCAACCATGGACGCTTCAGAGGCCACAGCAAGAGTCAGGAGCGCACCCAGCTTATATCATGAGACAGACGAGGTCAGAGCCTCCAACCATGGACGCTTCAGAGGCCACAGCAAGAGTCAGGAGCGCACCCAGCTTATATCATGAGACAGACGAGGTCAGAGCCTCCAACCATGGACGCTTCAGAGGCCACAGCAAGAGTCAGGAGCGCACCCAGCTTATATCATGAGACAGACGAGGTCAGAGCCTCCAACCATGGACGCTTCAGAGGCCACAGCAAGAGTCAGGAGCGCACCCAGCTTATATCATGAGACAGAACAGGTCAGAGCCTCCAACCATGGACGCTTCAGAGGAAACAGCAACTCAGGAGCGTACCCAGCTTATATCATGAGACAGACGAGGTCAGAGCCTCCAACCAAGGACGCTTCAGAGGCCACAGCAAGAGTCAAGAGCGCACCCAGCTTATATCATGAGACAGACGAGGTCAGAGCCTCCAACCAAGGACGCTTCAGAGGCCACAGCAAGAGTCAGGAGCGCACCCAGC
The DNA here is from genome assembly GCF_048569485.1 of Anomaloglossus baeobatrachus. NCBI lineage: Eukaryota > Metazoa > Chordata > Amphibia > Anura > Aromobatidae > Anomaloglossus > Anomaloglossus baeobatrachus. The sequence continues at coordinate 2,142,465 of NC_134359.1, read as the reverse complement.
TTATATCATGAGACAGACGAGGTCAGAGCCTCCGGCCATGGACGCTTCAGAGGCCACAGCAAGAGTCAGGAGCGCACCCAGCTTATATCATGAGACAGAAGAGGTCAGAGCCTCCAACCATGGACGCTTCAGAGGCCACAGCAAGAGTCAGGAGCGCACCCAGCTTATATCATGAGACAGAACAGGTCAGAGCCTCCAACCATGGACGCTTCAGAGGAAACAGCAAGAGTCAGGAGCGCACCCAGCTTATATCAAGAGACAGACGAGGTCAGAGCCTCCAACCATGGACGCTTCAGAGGCCACAGCAAGAGTCAGGAGTGCACCCAGCTTATATCATGAGACAGACGAGGTCAGAGCCTCCGACCATGGACGCTTCAGAGGCCACAGCAAGAGTCAGGAGCGCACCCAGCTTATATCATGAGACAGACGAGGTCAGAGCCTCCAACCAAGGACGCTTCAGAGGCCACAGCAAGAGTCAGGAGCGCACCAGGCTTATATCATGATATAGACGAGGTCAGAGCCTCCAACCATGGACGCTTCAGAGGCCACAGCAAGAGTCAGGATCGCACCCAGCTTATATCATGAGACAGACGAGGTCAGAGCCTCCAACCATGGACGCTTCAGAGGCCACGGCGAGGAGTCAGGAGCGCGCCCAGCTTATATCATGAGACAGAACAGGTCAGAGCCTCCAACCATGGACGCTTCAGAGGAAACAGCAAGAGTCAGGAGCGCACCCAGCTTATATCATGAGACAGACGAGGTCAGAGCCTCCAACCATGGACGCTTCAGAGGCCACAGCAAGAGTCAGGAGCGCACCCAGCTTATATCATGAGACAGACGAGGTCAGAGCCTCCAACCATGGACGCTTCAGAGGCCACAGCAAGAGTCAGGAGCGCACCCAGCTCATATCATGAGACAGACGAGGTCAGAGCCTCCAACCATGGACGCTTCAGAGGCCACAGCAAGAGTCAGGAGCGCACCCAGCTTATATCATGAGACAGACGAGGTCAGAGCATCCAACCATGGATGCTTCAGAGGCCACAGCAAGAGTCAGGAGCGCACCCAGCTTATATCATGAGACAGACGAGGTCAGAGCCTCCAACCATGGACGCTTCAGAGGCCACAGCAAGAGTCAGGAGTGCACCCAGCTTATATCATGAGACAGACGAGGTCAGAGCCTCCAACCATGGACGCTTCAGAGGCTACAGCAAGAGTCAGGAGCGCACCCAGCTTATATCATGAGACAGACGAGGTCAGAGCCTCAGACCATGGACGCTTCAGAGGCCACAGCAAGAGTCAGGAGCGCACCCAGCTTATATCATGAGACAGACTAGGTCAGAGCCTCCAACCATGGACGCTTCAGAGGCCACAGCGAGGAGTCAGGAGCGCACCCAGCTTATATCATGAGACAGACGAGGTCAGAGCCTCCAACCATGGACGCTTCAGAGGCCACAGCAAGAGTCAGGAGCGCACCCAGCTTATATCATGATATAGACGAGGTCAGAGCCTCCGACCATGGACGCTTCAGAGGCCACAGCAAGAGTCAGGAGCGCACCCAGCTTATATCATGAGACAGACGAGGTCAGAGCCTCCAACCATGGACGCTTCAGAGGCCACAGCAAGAGTCAGGAGCGCACCCAGCTTATATCATGAGACAGACGAGGTCAGAGCCTCCAACCATGGACGCTTCAGAGGCCACAGCAAGAGTCAGGAGCGCACCCAGCTTATATCATGAGACAGACGAGGTCAGAGCCTCCAACCATGGACGCTTCAGAGGCCACAGCAAGAGTCAGGAGCGCACCCAGCTTATATCATGAGACAGACGAGGTCAGAGCATCCAACCATGGACGCTTCAGAGGCCACAGCAAGAGTCAGGAGCGCACCCAGCTTATATCATGAGACAGACGAGGTCAGAGCATGTGGCGCCCTAGGACCTGGTCGCCACAGCAGCATTGCCCTCCCAAAGGGTTAATGCTGAGCCTGGAGGTAATTGGGAGATCCATTGGCCAGCAGGTTTAACACCCAACACAGTTCTCCCTCCGGCCAGCAGGGGGAGCTCTGAACCTGGAATTCCAGGGAGCCTTCCTCTACCTGACCAGAGGGAGGAAGTGCAGCCAGTCTGTAGGGAGTAGTGGAAGTGAACAGACGCAGAGTGAGCTGTCCTGTGAATCTGGGGCCTAGAGCTGGAGCAGCTTGGCCCAGAGAAGCAGGAATAGCTGAGAGGCAGCAGAGAGACTCAGACATCGGAGTCTGTGGTTGCCAGGGTATAAAATCCGCCCCTGGTAGCCGAGTCCGAAGGGCAGGAGAGCTGCAAGCCCCTGGCCCAGAAACATCCAAGGTACAGCTGCAGCATCAGGGCCCGGTGTGGACTCCAGCGGAGAAGCACCAGAGAGAGGGTCTGCGCAGCCACCTACAGAAAGAAGGGACGTGCCATCGGTCCCAGCAGCAAAGAGGGCCATTGCTGGATTCAGAGAAGCAGGGTCCTATCATCACAAAGCAAAGTACAGGAGTAGGCCTCATACTCAGCTGGCCAGAAAGATCATCCCAAGTACTTCCAGGCCGACCGGATCCCCATCACCACCTGTAACGGTCTCCCAGGACTGGACTGTTCCCAGAGTAAAAGAGGAGAAGGTAAAGAGACTGTTGTTTGTGCCTGGTTCTTTCCTCGCCTGTCGGCCCTGCACCGTGTTAGCCACACAACACCATAGACTTTCACGGGCACCAACTGTATCCCGGGGCATCGCTCCACCTGTGGGGAGCAGTAACATCATAGCTGCCATAACATCACCCCGGAGTTCTCCCATAGCAGCGGCGGCTTAATAGCCGCATACCACAGGTGGCGTCACGAACATTAACTTCAACTCATCAGCCACATATTCAACTGACACCCACCAGGGCCACGGAGCCGGGCCCAGCCACCACTGACTACCACCGGACTAGTCCGGCCCGGCACCGGGTGTCCCCTAGCCCTGGGGTGGGCGAGTCAACTTTTGGCGTCACGAACAGGATTTCGTGCCCGGTTCCACCGGGTACTGTGCGCCTGAATAATTGCGCTTTAAAGACTGTATTACTGCGTGTTTCACTGTTTGAAAACTGCCGCCGCCATTATCCTCACTGAGCGCAGGAAGAAGGGGGGCGTGCATGACAAAGAGCGCGAAGGGAGCGCGCCATCAGAGCAGAGCGCTGTTAACCCCGCGCGACCCGGAAGGAAATTTGAAAAGTGAACGGAGCCTGGTAAGGTTCACTAAGGGGGAGGAAGATGTCCGACGCAGAGGGAGGGCAGGTGGCTGCCATAGCCCGAGACGCCGCAGCGCCCGCCGAAGCGATCCCTGTCGCCGTCGCCCCATCCCCCGCTGTAGCGCCGGTAATGCCGATCACCATGCCGTACATACCGGGCGCAGAATGGCTGCCGCAGTATTCCGGGGAGTCCCATACCTTGAGCGACTTCAGAGAAAGCCTGCACAGCTTATTCCGGGTGTATCCGCTGACTGAGAGCCAGAAGGTGGGCATATTAATGGGACAGCTAGCCGGCGCAGCCCAGCGTGAAGTGAAGTCCTGGCCTGATACAGATAAAGGGACAGTAACCCAGATACTGGCCAAGCTAAAGAGTACTTTTGACACCCGCACCGCAGCAGAGATAAAGATGAGATTCTTTGGGTGCAAGCAGCGGCCCACAGACAGCATAAGGGACTATGCCTTAAACCTGCAGGAGGCCCTGAAAGCGGTTAAACAAGTGGACCCAGAGAGTGTACGTGAAGAACACAAACTCCTAACTGAGCAGTTCATAGAGGGGCTCCTGTCAGATGCCCACAGGACCCAGCTGCGTATCATGGTCCTGCAGAACCCTGCTCTGGACTTTGCAAAGTTTAAGGACCAGGCCATCCGGGTACTGAGAGAATCTACACCGAATGACCCAGTGCCCCTCCGGCCTCTTGCTATCACGTACCCCGGGGTGGTGCCTGCAACACGAGCCACTGCAGGGGCTGAGGCGCAGTCCCTGGATAAGGATCCCACTGCAGAGCTCAGACAGCAGTTCCAGGAGCTGACCAAGACTGTAGCTGCCCTTGCCAAGATCGTGCAGTCCCTACAAGTGACCCCATCGCCTGCAAAAATCGAGTTGGCCTCCAGCCCAGATGACGTCCCATGGATGCGACAGAGGAGGGTTCCGCCGACCCGAGGCAGAGACACAGACCGGTATGATTCAACGGGACAACCGATCTGCCGCCGCTGCAGCCAGGCGGGCCACATTGCACGATACTGTCCTTTAAATGGGCCGAGCCTGGGGCCAGGAGCCGACCCCCAGGTGTAAGGAAGCCCGGCTCAACCCCCAGCCGCAGCAAGTATGTGGGAGGACGACCGGTCCTTCCTATTGTGCTGGATGGGATCCCTTTGAATGCCCTCCTGGACACTGGGTCCCAGGTAACGACCATCCCCTATAAACTGTACAAAAGATATTGGGCTGATTCAGACATTGACCATGGCCCAGATGATGATTTAACAATTGTGGCCAGTAATGGTCAGCCCTTACCTCAAATTGGGTATAAAGAAGTAACCATTAAAGTGGGGCGGGTGGAATTGCCATGTCAGGGGATGATAATTGTAGATATTGATCGCAAAGAATCTGACCCGCTGGTAACCATTGGTACAAATGTGATAGAAAATTGTATTGCCGAAGTGATAATTTTGTTGCAGCAGGCGTCTGAAACTGCCAGCTCCGGGCAGCAGCGTGCCCTACAGAGGGAGATCAGAGCCCTGATGAGGAGGCAGCAGGTGGAGCTGGCCGGAGGAGAAATTGGCAGTGTGAGGGTAAGTGACCCCCTACCCATTGCAATACCCCCAAGAAGTGAAATGTTGATATGGTGTCGGGCAGCAATAGGCCTCAAGGGTCAGGATTACCATGCCTTGGTAGAACCGGTGTATTCAGACAGTAGGCCTGGAGTCCTGATAGCCAGAGGGGTAGCAGACGTCCGCAAGGGGAGAGTGCCCATCCGTGTCCTGAATTGTGGGGAGGAGGAAGCCAAATTGCCCCGGTACGCCACTGTAGCAAAACTGTACACTGTCAGCAACAACACCATCAAAGCAGTGGAACCCTTGATCCCGTCCGACCAGGCGGAAGACAAGGGCTCCAAGGGGCAGCTGGAAGACTGGTGCCAAAACTTACATGTGGGCACCGACTCCACCCCCTCACACCAAAAGAATGGGGTTTACCGGGTGGTACAGGAGTACGAGCGGGTCTTCAGCAAACACCCCCTAGATTTTGGGCAGGTGAAAGGGGTTAAACATCAAATCCCCACGGGTGATCATCCTCCCGTTAAAGAGAGATACCGCCCTGTACCCCCCGCACAGTATCAGCGTGCCAAAGAAATGTTACGGGAAATGAAGGAGGCTGGGGTTATCAGAGATAGTTGTAGCCCCTGGGCAGCTCCACTAGTGCTCGTAAAGAAAAAGGATGGTACAATGAGAATGTGTGTAGATTACAGGCAAATTAACCGCATTACACATAAAGATGCTTATCCCCTACCCAGAATAGAGGAGTCACTAACAGCCTTAAAGTCAGCTAACTATTTCTCCACCTTGGATCTCACCAGTGGGTATTGGCAGGTTCCCGTGGCAGAGGCGGACAAGGAGAAGACTGCATTCACGACGCCGATGGGCCTCTGCGAGTTCAACTGCATGCCATTCGGGCTCTGCAACGCCCCAGGGACATTCCAACGGTTGATGGAGTGCTGCTTGGGCCACCACAACTTCGAAACCGTGCTGTTGTACCTGGATGACGTCATAGTCTACTCCAAGACTTATGAAGACCACCTGAAGCACTTAGCAGAAGTGTTCGAGTCTTTGTCAAAATATGGCCTGAAGATCTAGCCGTCCAAATGTCACCTCTTGAAGCCAAAGGTACAGTACCTGGGTCATGTGGTCAGCGCAGAAGGTGTGGCACCTGATCCGGAGAAAGTCACCGTAATCAAGGACTGGCCAAGACCCACCACGGTAAAGGAGGTGCGGCAGTTCCTTGGGCTGGTGGGCTACTACCGAAGGTTCATTGATGGTTTCACCAAGATAGCAGCGCCCCTTCAAGATCTCCTGGTGGGCCAGCCAAAGCAGGCTAAGAAGCAGAGCCCTCCATTTGAATGGAGCAGCCAACTAGAAACCTCCTTTGTCCAGCTGAAAGGGGCTCTCACGGGAGAAGAAATTCTGGCCTACCCTGACTACAGCCAGCCGTTTGTACTGTATACAGACGCCAGCAACGTGGGCCTGGGAGCCGTTTTGTCCCAGGTGCAGGGAGGCAGGGAGAAGGTGATAGCGTACGCCAGTAGGAAGCTTCGGCCCACAGAAAGGAATCCAGAAAATTACAGTTCCTTCAAGCTGGAGTTCCTCGCTATTGTTTGGGCAGTGACTGAACGCTTCAAACACTATCTGGCGTCGGCCAAGTTCACCATCTTCACGGACAACAATCCGTTGACACACCTGGCAACAGCCAAGTTAGGGGCGTTGGAACAGCGATGGATGGCCCGGCTGTCTAACTTTGACTTTACCATCAAGTACCGGGCTGGCAAGAAGAATAACAATGCTGATGCGCTGTCCAGAATGCCTCACTTACCCGAATCTGGAGAAGACCTGGATGAACTCGAAGAGATAGAGTTACCGGCTTTCCATCATCAGGGCGTTTCCCAGTGTGAGCATGCTGTGGGAGTGAAGCGCTCGAGCCAACACGAGGTCCCGGTTAACCCATTACTCCACCATAATTGGGAAGAGACACAGAACGGTGACCCGGCGGTGCGATTGGTCAAAGAAAAGCTAGCACAAGCTGAGACTCATCTTGGTCCAGAGGCTCCAGAAGAAGCCCAGCAGTTGTGGAAAGAGAGGGGACGACTGTTCACCTACCAAGGCAAGCTCTGCAAGAGACACGTCAACTGGCGAACAAATGAACTTGTCTGGCAGATCGTGGTTCCGCAGAGGGATGCTCCAATGGTCCTAGCAGCTTATCATGATAACGCAGGCCACTTTGGGTGGAAGAAGTTGGAGGCCCTACTCCGTGATCGGTTCTATTGGGTGCACATGAGAAAGGTGATCGAGAAGTGGTGCCGAGACTGTGGCCCGTGTAACCTGAGGCGGAAGGATGATGCCAGCCAAAGGTCTCCCCTACAGCCAATTGTTACGAAGCAGCCCCTGGAGTTGGTGGCCCTGGACCACGTGAAGTTAACACCAAGCCGGTCAGGCTATGTGTACGCCCTCACAATTGTGGACCATTACTCTCGTTTCCTGGTAGTAGTGCCTGTGAAGGACCAGACAGCCAGAACAGCAGCTAAAGCGTTCCAGGCATCCTTTTGCCGGCCTCACGGTTATCCGGAAAGGGTACTGACCGATCAAGGCCCTGCGTTCGAGGCGGAGGTGTTCCAAGAGTTTTGTAACATGTACGGTTGTAAGAAAATCAGAACAACACCGTACCACCCCCAAACCAATGGACTGTGCGAGAAAATGAACCATGTGGTTATTGATATGCTGAAGACTCTACCTCTGGAAGAAAGGAACCAATGGCCAGAGAAGCTGCCAGATCTGGTCGACCTGTACAACCATATCCCAGTAAATTCGACCAACTGCAGCCCCGCTTACCTGATGCGAGCCAGACCTGGCAGGTTGCCTGTAGACTTTGAGATGGGGACTGTGTCGCCTGAGGCGGTTCAAGAAATAGAGGATTGGGATACAGAACGGCAGCAGCAGTACCGTAAGGTCCAGGAATGCGTAGAGAGGAGCCTGTCTCAAGCCAGAACAAGACAAGAGCAGCAGTACAATCAAACGGCCCCAGCAACTCCCTTAGCACCTGGAGAACAAGTCCTCAAGAAGAAGCGGAGGACGCATAAATTGGATGATCAGTGGGAGAACGAGCCCTACACCATTATCCCCTCCAACTTTGACAACAGTAAGGTGTGCCTCATAAGCAAGGACGAAGGCAAGACTTGTCAAGCAATATCCAGAGACCGCCTGAAGACGTGCCCTGAGCGGTGCAAAGTTCAAAGGGAAGTGGAGGAAGTTCGAGAAGAAGGGGAAGAGATGATACAAACGATCCTCGGCAAATTCCCCAAGACTTGGACCCGCATAAATGGTGCCGTAGTGGTACCGGTCCTGACGTTCCCACAGTTGGTCGAGCCAGAAACAGAACAGGTTCCGGATCCACCCAAAGAACCGTCCGCCCCGACACGCGGTGACACGCCAGCAGTGGAACAGGAGGATCAACCCCCTGTCAGTGGTGAACCTGTCATACCCTTGGCGACTCCTAGACCACATAGGCAATCATCATGCATACCTATTGGGGTTAGGCCTACCGGTAGTGCTGAGATAGGAGACACACTAAGTAGTCAGGGACAAACACCAGAGCTACGCAGGTCTCAACGCAGCACTCGGGGACAACCCCCTCTAAGGTATAGGGAATCAACTATATAAAGAAAGAGTATTTATTAGAATGTAAATAGTTATGTGAAAAGTCTGTAATGTCGTGTACAAAATGTTTTTTTTGTGATTGCGAAAATGGACAAGTGGGCCACTGGACTATGGGTGGCCAACACCTAAATTGTTTATAGTTAGCACCAGTGTGCTCAACACCCCTGAAGAAAAACCCGTCCGGCGTGCATAGAGTGGGGTCATCAATGCTCTGACGCACGCCCAGAGCCTACGTTGGGGGTTTGATCGCGGCGGGTCCCCCATGGAGCAGTGTAATGGACACCCGGCAGGGAGCCACACTGGACTCTTATAGTACTGTCTGAAGTTGTAACGTTAAAAATAATGTGCCTCCCATATTGGGATGAAATGTATGACATGTTATGTTTTGTTTCCACAGTCCGGGAGTACTGAATTTAACTAAGGGGGAGTGTGGCGCCCTAGGACCTGGTCGCCACAGCAGCATTGCCCTCCCAAAGGGTTAATGCTGAGCCTGGAGGTAATTGGGAGATCCATTGGCCAGCAGGTTTAACACCCAACACAGTTCTCCCTCCGGCCAGCAGGGGGAGCTCTGAACCTGGAATTCCAGGGAGCCTTCCTCTACCTGACCAGAGGGAGGAAGTGCAGCCAGTCTGTAGGGAGTAGTGGAAGTGAACAGACGCAGAGTGAGCTGTCCTGTGAATCTGGGGCCTAGAGCTGGAGCAGCTTGGCCCAGAGAAGCAGGAATAGCTGAGAGGCAGCAGAGAGACTCAGACATCGGAGTCTGTGGTTGCCAGGGTATAAAATCCGCCCCTGGTAGCCGAGTCCGAAGGGCAGGAGAGCTGCAAGCCCCTGGCCCAGAAACATCCAAGGTACAGCTGCAGCATCAGGGCCCGGTGTGGACTCCAGCGGAGAAGCACCAGAGAGAGGGTCTGCGCAGCCACCTACAGAAAGAAGGGACGTGCCATCGGTCCCAGCAGCAAAGAGGGCCATTGCTGGATTCAGAGAAGCAGGGTCCTATCATCACAAAGCAAAGTACAGGAGTAGGCCTCATACTCAGCTGGCCAGAAAGATCATCCCAAGTACTTCCAGGCCGACCGGATCCCCATCACCACCTGTAACGGTCTCCCAGGACTGGACTGTTCCCAGAGTAAAAGAGGAGAAGGTAAAGAGACTGTTGTTTGTGCCTGGTTCTTTCCTCGCCTGTCGGCCCTGCACCGTGTTAGCCACACAACACCATAGACTTTCACGGGCACCAACTGTATCCCGGGGCATCGCTCCACCTGTGGGGAGCAGTAACATCATAGCTGCCATAACATCACCCCGGAGTTCTCCCATAGCAGCGGCGGCTTAATAGCCGCATACCACAGGTGGCGTCACGAACATTAACTTCAACTCATCAGCCACATATTCAACTGACACCCACCAGGGCCACGGAGCCGGGCCCAGCCACCACTGACTACCACCGGACTAGTCCGGCCCGGCACCGGGTGTCCCCTAGCCCTGGGGTGGGCGAGTCAAGCATCCAACCATGGACGCTTCAGAGGCCACAGCAAGAGTCAGGAGCGCACCCAGCTTATATCATGAGACAGAACAGGTCAGAGCCTCCAACCATGGACGCTTCAGAGGAAACAGCAAGTCAGGAGCCTACCCAGCTTATATCATGAGACAGACGAGGTCAGAGCCTCCAACCAAGGACGCTTCAGAGGCCACAGCAAGAGTCAAGAGCGCACCCAGCTTATATCATGAGACAGACGAGGTCAGAGCCTCCAACCAAGGACGCTTCAGAGGCCACAGCAAGAGTCAGGAGCGCACCCAGCTTATATCATGAGACAGACGAGGTCAGAGCCTCCGGCCATGGACGCTTCAGAGGCCACAGCAAGAGTCAGGAGCGCACCCAGCTTATATCATGAGACAGAACAGGTCAGAGCCTCCAACCATGGACGCTTCAGAGGAAACAGCAAGAGTCAGGAGCACACCCAGCTTATATCAAGAGACAGACGAGGTCAGAGCCTCCAACCATGGACGCTTCAGAGGCCACAGCAAGAGTCAGGAGTGCACCCAGCTTATATCATGAGACAGATGAGGTCAGAGCTTCCAACCAAGGACGCTTCAGAGGCCACAGCAAGAGTCAGGAGCGCACCCAGCTTATATCATGAGACAGACGAAGTCAGAGCCTCCAACCATGGACGCTTCAGAGGCCACAGCAAGAGTCAGGAGCGCACCCAGCTCATATCATGAGACAGACGAGGTCAGAGCCTCCAACCATGGACGCTTCAGAGGCCACAGCAAGAGTCAGGAGCGCACCCAGCTCATATCATGAGACAGACGAGGTCAGAGCCTCCAACCATGGACGCTTCAGAGGCCACAGCAAGAGTCAGGAGCGCACCCAGCTTATATCATGAGACAGAACAGGTCAGAGCCTCCAACCATGGACGCTTCAGAGGCCACAGCAAGAGTCAGGAGCGCACCCAGCTTATATCATGAGACAGACGAGGTCAGAGCATCCAACCATGGACGCTTCAGAGGCCACAGCAAGAGTCAGGAGCGCACCCAGCTTATATCATGAGACAGACGAGGTCAGAGCCTCCAACCATGGACGCTTCAGAGGCCACAGCAAGAGTCAGGAGCGCACCCAGCTTATATCATGAGACAGACGAGGTCAGAGCCTCCAACCATGGACGCTTCAGAGGCCACAGCAAGAGTCAGGAGCGCACCCAGCTTATATCATGAGACAGAACAGGTCAGAGCCTCCAACCATGGACGCTTCAGAGGAAACAGCAAGTCAGGAGCGTACCCAGCTTATATCATGAGACAGACGAGGTCAGAGCCTCCAACCAAGGACGCTTCAGAGGCCACAGCAAGAGTCAAGAGCGCACCCAGCTTATATCATGAGACAGACGAGGTCAGAGCCTCCAACCAAGGACGCTTCAGAGGCCACAGCAAGAGTCAGGAGCGCACCCAGCTTATATCATGAGACAGACGAGGTCAGAGCCTCCGGCCATGGACGTTTCAGAGGCCACAGCAAGAGTCAGGAGCGCACCCAGCTTTTATCATGAGACAGAACAGGTCAGAGCCTCCAACCATGGACGCTTCAGAGGAAACAGCAAGAGTCAGGAGCGCACCCAGCTTATATCAAGAGACAGACGAGGTCAGAGCCTCCAACCATGGACGCTTCAGAGGCCACAGCAAGAGTCAGGAGCGCACCCAGCTTATATCATGAGACAGACGAGGTCAGAGCCTCCAACCATGGACGCTTCAGAGGCCACAGCAAGAGTCAGGAGCACACCCAGCTTATATCAAGAGACAGACGAGGTCAGAGCCTCCAACCATGGACGCTTCAGAGGCCACAGCAAGAGTCAGGAGTGCACCCAGCTTATATCATGAGACAGATGAGGTCAGAGCTTCCAACCAAGGACGCTTCAGAGGCCACAGCAAGAGTCAGGAGCGCACCCAGCTTATATCATGAGACAGACGAAGTCAGAGCCTCCAACCATGGACGCTTCAGAGGCCACAGCAAGAGTCAGGAGCGCACCCAGCTCATATCATGAGACAGACGAGGTCAGAGCCTCCAACCATGGACGCTTCAGAGGCCACAGCAAGAGTCAGGAGCGCACCCAGCTCATATCATGAGACAGACGAGGTCAGAGCCTCCAACCATGGACGCTTCAGAGGCCACAGCAAGAGTCAGGAGCGCACCCAGCTTATATCATGATATAGACGAGGTCAGAGCCTCCGACCATGGACGCTTCAGAGGCCACAGCAAGAGTCAGGAGCGCACCCAGCTTATATCATGAGACAGACGAGGTCAGAGCCTCCAACCATGGACGCTTCAGAGGCCACAGCAAGAGTCAGGAGCGCACCCAGCTTATATCATGAGACAGATGAGGTCAGAGCATCCAACCATGGACGCTTCAGAGGCCACAGCAAGAGTCAGGAGCGCACCCAGCTTATATCATGAGACAGACGAGGTCAGAGCCTCCAACCATGGACGCTTCAGAGGCCACAGCAAGAGTCAGGAGCGCACCCAGCTTATATCATGAGACAGACGAGGTCAGAGCCTCCAACCATGGACGCTTCAGAGGCCACAGCAAGAGTCAGGAGCGCACCCAGCTTATATCATGAGACAGAACAGGTCAGAGCCTCCAACCATGGACGCTTCAGAGGAAACAGCAAGTCAGGAGCGTACCCAGCTTATATCATGAGACAGACGAGGTCAGAGCCTCCAACCAAGGACGCTTCAGAGGCCACAGCAAGAGTCAAGAGCGCACCCAGCTTATATCATGAGACAGACGAGGTCAGAGCCTCCAACCAAGGACGCTTCAGAGGCCACAGCAAGAGTCAGGAGCGCACCCAGCTTATATCATGAGACAGACGAGGTCAGAGCCTCCGGCCATGGACGCTTCAGAGGCCACAGCAAGAGTCAGGAGCGCACCCAGCTTTTATCATGAGACAGAACAGGTCAGAGCCTCCAACCATGGACGCTTCAGAGGAAACAGCAAGAGTCAGGAGCGCACCCAGCTTATATCAAGAGACAGACGAGGTCAGAGCCTCCAACCATGGACGCTTCAGAGGCCACAGCAAGAGTCAGGAGCGCACCCAGCTTATATCATGAGACAGACGAGGTCAGAGCCTCCAACCATGGACGCTTCAGAGGCCACAGCAAGAGTCAGGAGCGCACCCAGCTCATATCATGAGACAGAAGAGGTCAGGGCCTCCAACCATGGACGCTTCAGAGGCCACAGCAAGAGTCAGGAGTGCACCCACCTTATATCATGAGACAGACGAGGTCAGAGCCTCCAACCATGGACGCTTCAGAGGCCACAGCAAGAGTCAGGAGCGCACCCAGCTTATATCATGAGACAGACGAGGTCAGAGCATCCAACCATGGACGCTTCAGAGGCCACAGCAAGAGTCAGGAGCGCACCCAGCTTATATCATGAGACAGACGAGGTCAGAGCCTCCAACCATGGACGCTTCAGAGGCCACAGCAAGAGTCAGGAGTGCACCCAGCTTATATCATGAGACAGACGAGGTCAGAGCCTCCAACCATGGACGCTTCAGAGGCCACAGCAAGAGTCAGGAGCGCACCCAGCTTATATCATGAGACAGACGAGGTCAGAGCCTCAGACCATGGACGCTTCAGAGGCCACAGCAAGAGTCAGGAGCGCACCCAGCTTATATCATGAGACAGACGAGGTCAGAGCCTCCAACCATGGACGCTTCAGAGGCCACAGCGAGGAGTCAGGAGCGCACCCAGCTTATATCATGAGACAGACGAGGTCAGAGCCTCCAACCATGGACGCTTCAGAGGCCACAGCAAGATTCAGGAGCGCACCCAGCTTATATCATGATATAGACGAGGTCAGAGCCTCCGACCATGGACGCTTCAGAGGCCACAGCAAGAGTCAGGAGCGCACCCAGCTTATATCATGAGACAGACGAGGTCAGAGCCTCCAACCATGGACGCTTCAGAGGCCACAGCAAGAGTCAGGAGCGCACCCAGCTTATATCATGAGACAGACGAGGTCAGAGCCTCCAACCAAGGACGCTTCAGAGACTACAGCGAGGAGTCAGGAGCGCACCCAGCTTATATCATGAGACAGACGAGGTCAGAGCCTCCAACCATGGACGCTTCAGAGGCCACAGCAAGAGTCAGGAGCGCACCCAGCTTATATCATGATATAGACGAGTTCAGAGCCTCCAACCATGGACGCTTCAGAGGCCACAGCAAGAGTCAGGAGCGCACCCAGCTTATATCATGATATAGACGAGGTCAGAGCCTCCGACCATGGACGCTTCAGAGGCCACAGCAAGAGTCAGGAGCGCACCCAGCTTATATCATGAGACAGACGAGGTCAGAGCCTCCAACCATGGACGCTTCAGAGGCCACAGCAAGAGTCAGGAGCGCACCCAGCTTATATCATGATATAGACGAGGTCAGAGCCTCCAACCATGGACGCTTCAGAGGCCACAGCAAGAGTCAGGAGCGCACCCAGCTTATATCAAGAGACAGACGAAGTAAGAGCCTCCAACCATGGACGCTTCAGAGGCCACAGCAAGAGTCAGGAGCGCACCCAGCTTATATCATGAGACAGACGAGGTCAGAGCCTCCAACCATGGACGCTTCAGAGGCCACAGCAAGAGTCAGGAGCGCACCCAGCTTATATCATGAGACAGACGAGGTCAGAGCCTCCGACCATGGACGCTTCAGAGGCCACAGCAAGAGTCAGGAGCGCACCCAGCTTATATCATGAGACAGACGAGGTCAGAGCCTCCGACCATGGACGCTTCAGAGGCCACAGCAAGAGTCAGGAGCGCACCCAGCTTATATCATGAAACAGACGAGGTCAGAGCCTCCAACCATGGACGCTTCAGAGGCCACAGCAAGAGTCAGGAGCGCACCCAGCTTATATCAAGAGACAGACGAAGTAAGAGCCTCCAACCAAGGACGATTCAGAGGCCACAGCAAGAGTCAGGAGCGCACCCAGCTTATATCATGATATAGACGAGGTCAGAGCCTCCAACCAAGGATGCTTCAGAGGCCACAGCAAGAGTCAGGAGCGCACCCAGCTTATATCATGATATAGACGAGGTCAGAGCCTCCAACCATGGACGCTTCAGAGGAAACAGCAAGAGTCAGGAGCGCACCCAGCTTATATCATGATATAGACGAGGTCAGAGCCTCCAACCATGGACGCTTCAGAGGCCACAGCAAGAGTCAGGAGCGCACCCAGCTTATATCAAGAGACAGACGAAGTAAGAGCCTCCAACCATGGACGCTTCAGAGGCCACAGCAAGAGTCAGGAGCGCACCCAGCTTATATCATGAGACAGACGAGGTCAGAGCCTCCAACCATGGACGCTTCAGAGGCCACAGCAAGAGTCAGGAGCGCACCCAGCTTATATCATGAGACAGACGAGGTCAGAGCCTCCAACCATGGACGCTTCAGAGGCCACAGCAAGAGTCAGGAGCGCACCCAGCTTATATCATGATATAGACGAGGTCAGAGCCTCCGACCATGGACGCTTCAGAGGCCACAGCAAGAGTCAGGAGCGCACCCAGCTTATATCATGAGACAGACGAGGTCAGAGCCTCCAACCAAGGACGCTTCAGAGGCCACAGCAAGAGTCAGGAGCGCACCCAGCTTATATCATGAGACAGACGAGGTCAGAGCCTCCAACCATGGACGCTTCAGAGGCCACAGCAAGAGTCAGGAGCGCACCCAGCTTATATCATGAGACAGACGAGGTCAGAGCCTCCAACCATGGACGCTTCAGAGGCCACAGCAAGAGTCAGGAGCGCACCCAGCTTATATCATGATATAGACGAGGTCAGAGCCTCCGACTATGGACGCTTCAGAGGCCACAGCAAGAGTCAGGAGCGCACCCAGCTTATATCATGAGACAGACGAGGTCAGAGCCTCCAACCAAGGACGCTTCAGAGGCCACAGCAAGAGTCAGGAGCGCACCCAGCTTATATCATGAGACAGACGAGGTCAGAGCCTCCGACCATGGACGCTTCAGAGGCCACAGAAAGAGTCAGGAGCGCACCCAGCTTATATCATGAGACAGAACAGGTCAGAGCCTCCAACCATGGACGCTTCAGAGGAAACAGCAAGTCAGGAGCGCACCCAGCTTATATCATGAGACAGACGAGGTCAGAGCCTCCAACCATGGACGCTTCAGAGGCCACGGCGAGGAGACAGGAGCGCGCCCAGCTTATATCATGAGATAGACGAGGTCAGAGCCTCCAACCATGGACGCTTCAGAGGCCACAGCAAGAGTCTGGAGCGCACCCAGCTTATATCATGAGACAGACGAGGTCAGAGCATCCAACCATGGACGCTTCAGAGGCCACAGCAAGAGTCAGGAGGGCACCCAACTTATATCATGAGACAGACGAGGTCAGAGCCTCCAACCATGGACGCTTCAGAGGCCACAGCAAGAGTCAGGAGCGCACCCAGCTTATATCATCAGACAGACGAGGTCAGAGCCTCCAACCATGGACGCTTCAGAGGCCACAGCAAGAGTCAGGAGCGCACCCAGCTTATATCATGATATAGACGAGGTCAGAGCCTCCGACCATGGACGCTTCAGAGGCCACAGCAAGAGTCAGGAGCGCACCCAGCTTATATCATGATATAGACGAGTTCAGAGCCTCCAACCATGGACGCTTCAGAGGCCACAGCAAGAGTCAGGAGCGCACCCAGCTTATATCATGATATAGACGAGGTCAGAGCCTCCAACCATGGACGCTTCAGAGGCCACAGCAAGAGTCAGGAGCGCACCCAGCTTATATCATGAGACAGACGAGGTCAGAGCCTCCAACCATGGACGCTTCAGAGGCCACAGCAAGAGTCAGGAGCGCACCCAGCTTATATCATGAGACAGACTAGGTCAGAGCCTCCAACCATGGACGCTTCAGAGGCCACAGCAAGAGTCAGGAGCGCACCCAGCTTATATCATGAGACAGACGAGGTCAGAGCCTCCAACCATGGACGCTTCAGAGGCCACAGCTAGAGTCAGGAGCGCACCCAGCTTATATCATGAGACAGACGAGGTCAGAGCCTCCAACCATGGACACTTCAGAGGCCACAGCAAGAGTCAGGAGCGCACCCAGCTTATATCATGAGACAGACGAGGTCAGAGCCTCCAACCATGGACGCTTCAGAGGCCACAGAAAGAGTCAGGAGCGCACCCAGCTTATATCATGAGACAGACAAGGTCAGGGCCTCCAACCATGGACGCTTCAGAGGCCACAGCAAGAGTCAGGAGCGCACCCAGCTTATATCATGAGACAGACGAGGTCAGAGCCTCCGACCATGGACGCTTCAGAGGCTACAGCAAGAGTCAGGAGCGCACCCAGCTTATATCATGAGACAGACGAGGTCAGAGCCTCCAACCATGGACGCTTCAGAGACTACAGCGAGGAGTCAGGAGCGCACCCAGCTTATATCTTGAGACAGAACAGGTCAGAGCCTCCAACCATGGACGCTTCAGAGGCCACAGCAAGAGTCAGGAGCGCACCCAGCTTATATCATGAGACAGACGAGGTCAGAGCCTCCAACCAAGGACGCTTCAGAGGCCACAGCAAGAGTCAGGAGCGCACCCAGCTTATATCATGATATAGACGAGGTCAGAGCCTCCAACCATGGACGCTTCAGAGCCCACAGCAAGAGTCAGGAGCGCACCCAGCTTATATAATGAGACAGACGAGGTCAGAGCCTCCAACCATGGACGCTTCAGAGGCCACAGCAAGAGTCAGGAGCGCACCCAGCTTATATCATGATATAGACGAGGTCAGAGCCTCCAACCATGGACGCTTCAGAGGCCACAGCAAGAGTCAGGAGCGCACCCAGCTTATATCATGATATAGACGAGGTCAGAGCCTCCAACCATGGACGCTTCAGAGGCCACAGCAAGAGTCAGGAGCGCACCCAGCTTATATAATGAGACAAACGAGGTAAGCCTCCAACCATGGACGCTTCAGAGGAAACAGCAAGAGTCAGGAGCGCACCCAGCTTATATCATCAGACAGACGAGGTCAGAGCCTCCAACCATGGACGCTTCAGAGGCCACAGCAAGAGTCAGGAGCGCACCCAGCTTATATCTAGAGACAGACGAGGTCAGAGCCTCCAACCATGGACGCTTCAGAGGCCACAGCAAGAGTCAGGAGCGCACCCAGCTTATATCATGAGACAGACGAGGTCAGAGCCTCCAACCATGGACGCTTCAGAGGCCACAGCAAGAGTCAGGAGCGCACCCAGCTTATATCATGAGACAGACGAGGTCAGAGCCTCCAACCATGGACGCTTCAGAGGCCACAGCAAGAGTCAGGAGCGCACCCAGCTTATATCATGAGACAGACTAGGTCAGAGCATCCAACCATGGACGCTTCAGAGGCCACAGCAAGAGTCAGGAGCGCACCCAGCTTATATCATGAGACAGACGAGGTCAGAGCCTCCAACCATGGACGCTTCAGAGGCCACAGCAAGAGTCAGGAGCGCACCCAGCTTATATCATGAGATAGACGAGGTCAGAGCCTCCAACCATGGACGCTTCAGAGGCCACAGCAAGAGTCAGGAGCGCACCCAGCTTATATCATGAGACAGAACAGGTCAGAGCCTCCAACCATGGACGCTTCAGAGGAAACAGCAAGTCAGGAGCGTACCCAGCTTATATCATGAGACAGACGAGGTCAGAGCCTCCAACCAAGGACGCTTCAGAGGCCACAGCAAGAGTCAAGAGCGCACCCAGCTTATATCATGAGACAGACGAGGTCAGAGCCTCCAACCATGGACACTTCAGAGGCCACAGCAAGAGTCAGGAGCGCACCCAGCTTATATCATGATATAGACGAGGTCAGAGCCTCCAACCATGGACACTTCAGAGGCCACAGCAAGAGTCAGGAGCGCACCCAGCTTATATCATGAGACAGACTAGGTCAGAGCCTCCGGCCATGGACGCTTCAGAGGCCACAGCAAGAGTCAGGAGCGCACCCAGCTTATATCATGAGACAGAAGAGGTCAGAGCCTCCAACCATGGACGCTTCAGAGGCCACAGCAAGAGTCAGGAGCGCACCCAGCTTATATCATGAGACAGAACAGGTCAGAGCCTCCAACCATGGACGCTTCAGAGGAAACAGCAAGAGTCAGGAGCGCACCCAGCTTATATCAAGAGACAGACGAGGTCAGAGCCTCCAACCATGGACGCTTCAGAGGCCACAGCAAGAGTCAGGAGTGCACCCAGCTTATATCATGAGACAGACGAGGTCAGAGCCTCCGACCATGGACGCTTCAGAGGCCACAGCAAGAGTCAGGAGCGCACCCAGCTTATATCATGAGACAGACGAGGTCAGAGCCTCCAACCAAGGACGCTTCAGAGGCCACAGCAAGAGTCAGGAGCGCACCCAGCTTATATCATGAGACAGACGAGGTCAGAGCCTCCAACCATGGACGCTTCAGAGGCCACGGCGAGGAGTCAGGAGCGCGCCCAGCTTATATCATGAGACAGAACAGGTCAGAGCCTCCAACCATGGACGCTTCAGAGGAAACAGCAAGAGTCAGGAGCGCACCCAGCTTATATCATGAGACAGACGAGGTCAGAGCCTCCAACCATGGACGCTTCAGAGGCCACAGCAAGAGTCAGGAGCGCACCCAGCTTATATCATGAGACAGACGAGGTCAGAGCCTCCGGCCATGGACGCTTCAGAGGCCACAGCAAGAGTCAGGAGCGCACCCAGCTTATATCATGAGACAGACGAGGTCAGAGCATCCAACCATGGACGCTTCAGAGGCCACAGCAAGAGTCAGGAGCGCACCCAGCTCATATCATGAGACAGACGAGGTCAGAGCCTCCAACCATGGACGCTTCAGAGGCCACGGCGAGGAGACAGGAGCGCACCCAGCTTATATCATGATATAGACGAGGTCAGAGCCTCCGACCATGGACGCTTCAGAGGCCACAGCAAGAGTCAGGAGTGCACCCAGCTTATATCATGAGACAGACGAGGTCAGAGCCTCCAACCATGGACGCTTCAGAGGCCACAGCAAGAGTCAGGAGCGCACCCAGCTTATATCATGAGACAGACGAGGTCAGAGCATCCAACCATGGACGCTTCAGAGGCCACAGCAAGAGTCAGGAGCGCACCCAGCTTATATCATGAGACAGACGAGGTCAGAGCCTCCAACCATGGACGCTTCAGAGGCCACAGCAAGAGTCAGGAGCGCACCCAGCTTATATCATGAGACAGACGAGGTCAGAGCCTCCAACCATGGACGCTTCAGAGGCCACAGCAAGAGTCAGGAGCGCACCCAGCTTATATAATGAGACAGACGAGGTCAGAGCCTCCAACCATGGACGCTTCAGAGGCCACAGCAAGAGTCAGGAGCGCACCCAGCTTATATCATGATATAGAGGAGGTCAGAGCCTCCAACCAAGGACGCTTCAGAGGCCACAGCAAGAGTCAGGAGCGCACCCAGCTTATATCATGAGACAGACGAGGTCAGAGCCTCCAACCATGGACGCTTCAGAGGCCACAGCGAGGAGTCAGGAGCGCACCCAGCTTATATCATGAGACAGACGAGGTCAGAGCCTCCAACCATGGACGCTTCAGAGGCCACAGCAAGAGTCAGGAGCGCACCCAGCTTATATCATGATATAGACGAGGTCAGAGCCTCCGACCATGGACGCTTCAGAGGCCACAGCAAGAGTCAGGAGCGCACCCAGCTTATATCATGAGACAGACGAGGTCAGAGCCTCCAACCATGGACGCTTCAGAGGCCACGGCGAGGAGACAGGAGCGCGCCCAGCTTATATCATGAGACAGACGAGGTCAGAGCCTCCAACCATGGACGCTTCAGAGGCCACAGCAAGAGTCAGGAGCGCACCCAGCTCATATCATGAGACAGACGAGGTCAGAGCCTCCAACCATGGACGCTTCAGAGGCCACAGCAAGAGTCAGGAGCGCACCCAGCTTATATCATGATATAGACGAGGTCAGAGCCTCCGACCATGGACGCTTCAGAGGCCACAGCAAGAGTCAGGAGTGCACACAGCTTATATCATGAGACAGACGAGGTCAGAGCCTCCAACCATGGACGCTTCAGAGGCCACAGCAAGAGTCAGGAGCGCACCCAGCTTATATCATGAGACAGACGAGGTCAGAGCTTCCAACCATGGACGCTTCAGAGGCCACAGCAAGAGTCAGGAGCGCACCCAGCTTATATCATGAGACAGACGAGGTCAGAGCCTATAACCATGGACGCTTCAGAGGCCACAGCAAGAGTCAGGAGTGCACCCAGCTTATATCATGAGACAGACGAGGTCAGAGCCTCCAACCATGGACGCTTCAGAGGCCACAGCAAGAGTCAGGAGCGCACCCAGCTTATATCATGAGACAGACGAGGTCAGAGCCTCAGACCATGGACGCTTCAGAGGCCACAGCAAGAGTCAGGAGCGCACCCAGCTTATATCATGAGACAGACGAGGTCAGAGCCTCCAACCATGGACGCTTCAGAGGCCACAGCGAGGAGTCAGGAGCGCACCCAGCTTATATCATGAGACAGACGAGGTCAGAGCCTCCAACCATGGACGCTTCAGAGGCCACAGCAAGAGTCAGGAGCGCACCCAGCTTATATCATGAGACAGACGAGGTCAGAGCCTATAACCATGGACGCTTCAGAGGCCACAGCAAGAGTCAGGAGTGCACCCAGCTTATATCATGAGACAGACGAGGTCAGAGCCTCCAACCATGGACGCTTCAGAGGCCACAGCAAGAGTCAGGAGCGCACCCAGCTTATATCATGAGACAGACGAGGTCAGAGCCTCAGACCATGGACGCTTCAGAGGCCACAGCAAGAGTCAGGAGCGCACCCAGCTTATATCATGAGACAGACGAGGTCAGAGCCTCCAACCATGGACGCTTCAGAGGCCACAGCGAGGAGTCAGGAGCGCACCCAGCTTATATCATGAGACAGACGAGGTCAGAGCCTCCAACCATGGACGCTTCAGAGGCCACAGCAAGAGTCAGGAGCGCACCCAGCTTATATCATGATATAGACGAGGTCAGAGCCTCCGACCATGGACGCTTCAGAGGCCACAGCAAGAGTCAGGAGCGCACCCAGCTTATATCATGAGACAGACGAGGTCAGAGCCTCCAACCATGGACGCTTCAGAGGCCACAGCAAGAGTCAGGAGCGCACCCAGCTTATATCATGAGACAGACGAGGTCAGAGCCTCCAACCAAGGACGCTTCAGAGACTACAGCGAGGAGTCAGGAGCGCACCCAACTTATATCATGAGACAGAACAGGTCAGAGCCTCCGACCATGGACGCTTCAGAGGCCACAGCAAGAGTCAGGAGCGCACCCAGCTTATATCATGAGACAGACGAGGTCAGAGCCTCCAACCATGGACGCTTCAGAGGCCACAGCAAGAGTCAGGAGCGTACCCAGCTTATATCATGATATAGACGAGGTCAGAGCCTCCAACCATGGACGCTTCAGAGGCCACAGCAAGAGTCAGGAGCGCACCCAGCTTATATCAAGAGACAGACGAAGTAAGAGCCTCCAACCATGGACGCTTCAGAGGCCACAGCAAGAGTCAGGAGCGCACCCAGCTTATATCATGAGACAGACGAGGTCAGAGCCTCCAACCATGGACGCTTCAGAGGCCACAGCAAGAGTCAGGAGCGCACCCAGCTTATATCATGAGACAGACGAGGTCAGAGCCTCCGACCATGGACGCTTCAGAGGCCACAGCAAGAGTCAGGAGCGCACCCAGCTTATATCATGAGACAGACGAGGTCAGAGCCTCCGACCATGGACGCTTCAGAGGCCACAGCAAGAGTCAGGAGCGCACCCAGCTTATATCATGAAACAGACGAGGTCAGAGCCTCCAACCATGGACGCTTCAGAGGCCACAGCAAGAGTCAGGAGCGCACCCAGCTTATATCATGATATAGACGAGGTCAGAGCCTCCGACCATGGACGCTTCAGAGGCCACAGCAAGAGTCAGGAGCGCACCCAGCTTATATCAAGAGACAGACGAAGTAAGAGCCTCCAACCAAGGACGCTTCAGAGGCCACAGCAAGAGTCAGGAGCGCACCCAGCTTATATCATGATATAGACGAGGTCAGAGCCTCCAACCAAGGACGCTTCAGAGGCCACAGCAAGAGTCAGGAGCGCACCCAGCTTATATCATGATATAGACGAGGTCAGAGCCTCCAACCATGGACGCTTCAGAGGAAACAGCAAGAGTCAGGAGCGCACCCAGCTTATATCATGATATAGACGAGGTCAGAGCCTCCAACCATGGACGCTTCAGAGGCCACAGCAAGAGTCAGGAGCGCACCCAGCTTATATCAAGAGACAGACGAAGTAAGAGCCTCCAACCATGGACGCTTCAGAGGCCACAGCAAGAGTCAGGAGCGCACCCAGCTTATATCATGAGACAGACGAGGTCAGAGCCTCCAACCATGGACGCTTCAGAGGCCACAGCAAGAGTCAGGCGCGCACCCAGCTTATATCATGAGACAGACGAGGTCAGAGCCTCCAACCATGGACGCTTCAGAGGCCACAGCAAGAGTCAGGAGCGCACCCAGCTTATATCATGATATAGACGAGGTCAGAGCCTCCGACCATGGACGCTTCAGAGGCCACAGCAAGAGTCAGGAGCGCACCCAGCTTATATCATGAGACAGACGAGGTCAGAGCCTCCAACCAAGGACGCTTCAGAGGCCACAGCAAGAGTCAGGAGCGCACCCAGCTTATATCATGAGACAGACGAGGTCAGAGCCTCCGACCAAGGACGCTTCAGAGGCCACAGCAAGAGTCAGGAGCGCACCCAGCTTATATCATGAGACAGACGAGGTCAGAGCCTCCAACCATGGATGCTTCAGAGGCCACAGCAAGAGTCAGGAGTGCACCCAGCTTATATCATGAGACAGAACAGGTCAGAGCCTCCAACCATGGACGCTTCAGAGGCCACGGCGAGGAGACAGGAGCGCGCCCAGCTTATATCATGAGATAGACGAGGTCAGAGCCTCCAACCATGGACGCTTCAGAGGCCACAGCAAGAGTCAGGAGCGCACCCAGCTTATATCATGAGACAGACGAGGTCAGAGCCTCCAACCATGGACGCTTCAGAGGCCACAGCAAGAGTCAGGAGCGCACCCAGCTGATATCATGAGACAGACGAGGTCAGAGCCTCCAACCAAGGACGCTTCAGAGGCCACAGCAAGAGTCAGGAGCGCACCCAGCTTATATCATGAGACAGACGAGGTCAGAGCCTCCGACCATGGACGCTTCAGAGGCCACAGCAAGAGTCAGGAGCGCACCCAGCTTATATCATGAGACAGACGAGGTCAGAGCCTCCAACCATGGACGCTTCAGAGGCCACAGCAAGAGTCAGGAGCGCACCCAGCTCATATCATGAGACAGACGAGGTCAGAGCCTCCAACCATGGACGCTTCAGAGGCCACAGCAAGAGTCAGGAGCGCACCCAGCTTATATCATGATATAGACGAGGTCAGAGCCTCCGACCATGGACGCTTCAGAGGCCACAGCAAGAGTCAGGAGCGCACCCAGCTTATATCATGATATAGACGAGGTCAGAGCCTCCAACCAAGGACGCTTCAGAGGCCACAGCAAGAGTCAGGAGCGCACCCAGCTTATATCATGATATAGACGAGGTCAGAGCCTCCAACCATGGACGCTTCAGAGGCCACAGCAAGAGTCAGGAGCGCACCCAGCTTATATCATGATATAGACGAGGTCAGAGCCTCCAACCATGGACGCTTCAGAGGACACAGCAAGAGTCAGGAGCGCACCCAGCTTATATCATGAGACAGACGAGGTCAGAGCCTCCAACCATGGACGCTTCAGAGGCCACAGCAAGAGTCAGGAGCGCACCCAGCTTATATCATGATATAGACGAGGTCAGAGCCTCCAACCATGGACGCTTCAGAGGCCACAGCAAGAGTCAGGAGCGCACCCAGCTTATATAATGAGACAAACGAGGTCAGAGCCTCCAACCATGGAGGCTTCAGAGGCCACAGAAAGAGTCAGGAGCGCACCCAGCTTATATAATGAGACAGACTAGGTCAGAGCCTCCGACCATGGACGCTTCAGAGGCCACAGCAAGAGTCAGGAGCGCACCCAGCTCATATCATGAGACAGACGAGGTCAGAGCCTCCAACCATGGACGCTTCAGAGGCCACAGCAAGAGTCAGGAGCGCACCCAGCTTATATCATGATATAGACGAGGTCAGAGCCTCCGACCATGGACGCTTCAGAGGCCACAGCAAGAGTCAGGAGCGCACCCAGCTTATATCATGATATAGACGAGGTCAGAGCCTCCAACCATGGACGCTTCAGAGGCCACAGCAAGAGTCAGGAGCGCACCCAGCTTATATAATGAGACAAACGAGGTCAGAGCCTCCAACCATGGACGCTTCAGAGGCCACAGCAAGAGTCAGGAGCGCACCCAGCTTATATCATGAGACAGACGAGGTCAGAGCCTCCGACCATGGACGCTTCAGAGGCCACAGCAAGAGTCAGGAGCGCACCCAGCTTATATCATGATATAGACGAGGTCAGAGCCTCCAACCATGGACGCTTCAGAGGCCACAGCAAGAGTCAGGAGCGCACCCAGCTTATATCATGATATAGACGAGGTCAGAGCCTGCAACCATGGACGCTTCAGAGGCCACAGCAAGAGTCAGGAGCGCACCCAGCTTATATCATGAGACAGACGAGGTCAGAGCCTCCAACCATGGACGCTTCAGAGGCCACAGCAAGAGTCAGGAGCGCACCCAGCTTATATCATGATATAGACGAGGTCAGAGCCTCCAACCATGGACGCTTCAGAGGCCACAGCAAGAGTCAGGAGCGCACCCAGCTTATATAATGAGACAAACGAGGTCAGAGCCTCCAACCATGGACGCTTCAGAGGCCACAGAAAGAGTCAGGAGCGCACCCAGCTTATATAATGAGACAGACTAGGTCAGAGCCTCCAACCATGGACGCTTCAGAGGAAACAGCAAGAGTCAGGAGCGCACCCAGCTTATATCATCAGACAGACGAGGTCAGAGCCTCCAACCATGGGCGCTTCAGAGGCCACAGCAAGAGTCAGGAGCGCACCCAGCTTATATCATGATATAGACGAGGTCAGAGCCTCCGACCATGGACGCTTCAGAGGCCACAGCAAGAGTCAGGAGCGCACCCAGCTTATATCATGATATAGACGAGGTCAGAGCCTCCAACCAAGGACGCTTCAGAGGCCACAGCAAGAGTCAGGAGCGCACCCAGCTTATATCATGAGACAGACGAGGTCAGAGCCTCCGACCATGGACGCTTCAGAGGCCACAGCAAGAGTCAGGAGCGCACCCAGCTTATATCATGATATAGACGAGGTCAGAGCCTCCAACCATGGAAGCTTCAGAGGCCACGGCGAGGAGTCAGGAGCGCACCCAGCTTATATCATGAGACAGACGAGGTCAGAGCCTCCGACCATGGACGCTTCAGAGGCCACAGCAAGAGTCAGGAGCGCACCCAGCTTATATCATGAGACAGAACAGGTCAGAGCCTCCAACCATGGACGCTTCAGAGGAAACAGCAAGTCAGGAGCGCACCCAGCTTATATCATGAGACAGACGAGGTCAGAGCATCCAACCATGGACGCTTCAGAGGCCACAGCAAGAGTCAGGAGCGCACCCAGCTTATATCATGATATAGACGAGGTCAGAGCCTCCAACCAAGGACGCTTCAGAGGAAACAGCAAGAGTCAGGAGCGCACCCAGCTTATATCATGAGACAGACGAGGTCAGAGCCTCCAACCAT
Organism: Anomaloglossus baeobatrachus; assembly: GCF_048569485.1. Classification (NCBI taxonomy): domain Eukaryota; kingdom Metazoa; phylum Chordata; class Amphibia; order Anura; family Aromobatidae; genus Anomaloglossus; species Anomaloglossus baeobatrachus. The sequence goes on along the minus strand of NC_134359.1, from coordinate 2,115,711 downwards.
GGACGCTTCAGAGGCCACAGCAAGAGTCAGGAGCGCACCCAGCTTATATCATGAGACAGACGAGGTCAGAGCCTCCAACCATGGACGCTTCAGAGGCCACAGCAAGAGTCAGGAGCGCGCCCAGCTTATATCAGGATATAGACGAGGTCAGAGCCTCCAACCAAGGACGCTTCAGAGGCCACAGCAAGAGTCAGGAGCGCACCCAGCTTATATCATGAGACAGACGAGGTCAGAGCCTCCAACCATGGACGCTTCAGAGGCCACAGCAAGAGTCAGGAGCGCACCCAGCTTATATCATGAGACAGACGAGGTCAGAGCTTCCAACCATGGACACTTCAGAGGCCACAGCAAGAGTCAGGAGCGCACCCAGCTTATATCATGAAACAGACGAGGTCAGAGCCTCCAACCATGGACGCTTCAGAGGCCACAGAAAGAGTCAGGAGCGCACCCAGCTTATATCATGAGACAGACGAGGTCAGAGCCTCCAACCATGGACGCTTCAGAGGCCACAGCAAGAGTCAGGAGCGCACCCAGCTTATATCATCAGACAGACGAGGTCAGAGCCTCCAACCATGGACGCTTCAGAGGCCACAGCAAGAGTCAGGAGCGCACCCAGCTTATATCAAGAGACAGACGAGTTAAGAGCCTCCAACCATGGACGCTTCAGAGGCCACAGCAAGAGTCAGGAGCGCACCCAGCTTATATCATGATATAGACGAGGTCAGAGCCTCCAACCATGGACGCTTCAGAGGCCACAGAAAGAGTCAGGAGCGCACCCAGCTTATATCATGAGACAGACGAGGTCAGAGCCTCCAACCATGGACGCTTCAGAGGCCACAGCAAGAGTTAGCAGCGCACCCAGCTTATATCATGAGACAGACGAGGTCAGAGCCTCCAACCATGGACGCTTCAGAGGCCACAGCAAGAGTCAGGAGCGCACCCAGCTTATATCATGAGACAGACGAGGTCAGAGCCTCCGACCATGGACGCTTCAGAGGCTACAGCAAGAGTCAGGAGCGCACCCAGCTTATATCATGAGACAGACGAGGTCAGAGCCTCCAACCAAGGACGCTTCAGAGGCCACAGCAAGAGTCAGGAGCGCACCCAGCTTATATCATGAGACAGACGAGGTCAGAGCCTCCGACCATGGACGCTTCAGAGGCCACAGCAAGAGTCAGGAGCGCACCCAGCTTATATCATGATATAGACGAGGTCAGAGCCTCCAACCATGGAAGCTTCAGAGGCCACGGCGAGGAGTCAGGAGCGCACCCAGCTTATATCATGAGACAGAACAGGTCAGAGCCTCCAACCATGGACGCTTCAGAGGAAACAGCAAGAGTCAGGAGCGCACCCAGCTTATATCATGATATAGACGAGTTCAGAGCCTCCAACCAAGGACGCTTCAGAGGAAACAGCAAGAGTCAGGAGCGCACCCAGCTTATATCATGAGACAGACGAGGTCAGAGCCTCCAACCAAGGACGCTTCAGAGGCCACAGCAAGAGTCAGGAGCGCACCCAGCTTATATCATGATATAGACGAGGTCAGAGCCTCCAACCATGGACGCTTCAGAGCCCACAGCAAGAGTCAGGAGCGCACCCAGCTTATATAATGAGACAGACGAGGTCAGAGCCTCCAACCATGGACGCTTCAGAGGCCACAGCAAGAGTCAGGAGCGCACCCAGCTTATATCATGATATAGACGAGGTCAGAGCCTCCAACCATGGACGCTTCAGAGGCCACAGCAAGAGTCAGGAGCGCACCCAGCTTATATCATGAGACAGACGAGGTCAGAGCCTCCAACCATGGACGCTTCAGAGGCCACAGCAAGAGTCAGGAGTGCACCCAGCTTATATCATGATATAGACGAGGTCAGAGCCTCCAACCATGGACGCTTCAGAGGCAACAGCAAGAGTCAGGAGCGCACCCAGCTTATATAATGAGACAAACGAGGTCAGAGCCTCCAACCATGGACGCTTCAGAGGCCACAGAAAGAGTCAGGAGCGCACCCAGCTTATATAATGAGACAGACTAGGTCAGAGCCTCCAACCATGGACGCTTCAGAGGAAACAGCAAGAGTCAGGAGCGCACCCAGCTTATATCATCAGACAGACGAGGTCAGAGCCTCCAACCATGGACGCTTCAGAGGCCACAGCAAGAGTCAGGAGCGCACCCAGCTTATATCATGATATAGACGAGGTCAGAGCCTCCGACCATGGACGCTTCAGAGGCCACAGCAAGAGTCAGGAGCGCACCCAGCTTATATCATGATATAGACGAGGTCAGAGCCTCCAACCAAGGACGCTTCAGAGGCCACAGCAAGAGTCAGGAGCGCACCCAGCTTATATCATGAGACAGACGAGGTCAGAGCCTCCGACCATGGACGCTTCAGAGGCCACAGCAAGAGTCAGGAGCGCACCCAGCTTATATCATGATATAGACGAGGTCAGAGCCTCCAACCATGGAAGCTTCAGAGGCCACGGCGAGGAGTCAGGAGCGCACCCAGCTTATATCATGAGACAGACGAGGTCAGAGCCTCCGACCATGGACGCTTCAGAGGCCACAGCAAGAGTCAGGAGCGCACCCAGCTTATATCATGAGACAGAACAGGTCAGAGCCTCCAACCATGGACGCTTCAGAGGAAACAGCAAGTCAGGAGCTCACCCAGCTTATATCATGAGACAGACGAGGTCAGAGCATCCAACCATGGACGCTTCAGAGGCCACAGCAAGAGTCAGGAGCGCACCCAGCTTATATCATGATATAGACGAGGTCAGAGCCTCCAACCAAGGACGCTTCAGAGGAAACAGCAAGAGTCAGGAGCGCACCCAGCTTATATCATGAGACAGACGAGGTCAGAGCCTCCAACCATGGACGCTTCAGAGGCCACAGCAAGAGTCAGGAGCGCACCCAGCTTATATCATGAGACAGACGAGGTCAGAGCCTCCAACCATGGACGCTTCAGAGGCCACAGCAAGAGTCAGGAGCGCGCCCAGCTTATATCATGATATAGACGAGGTCAGAGCCTCCAACCAAGGACGCTTCAGAGGCCACAGCAAGAGTCAGGAGCGCACCCAGCTTATATCATGAGACAGACGAGGTCAGAGCCTCCAACCATGGACGCTTCAGAGGCCACAGCAAGAGTCAGGAGCGCACCCAGCTTATATCATGAGACAGACGAGGTCAGAGCCTCCAACCATGGACGCTTCAGAGGCCACAGAAAGAGTCAGGAGCGCACCCAGCTTATATCATGAGACAGACGAGGTCAGAGCCTCCAACCATGGACGCTTCAGAGGCCACAGCAAGAGTCAGGAGCGCACCCAGCTTATATCATGAGACAGACGAGGTCAGAGCCTCCAACCATGGACGCTTCAGAGGCCACAGCAAGAGTCAGGAGCGCACCCAGCTTATATCATGAAACAGACGAGGTCAGAGCCTCCAACCATGGACGCTTCAGAGGCCACAGAAAGAGTCAGGAGCGCACCCAGCTTATATCATGAGACAGACGAGGTCAGAGCCTCCAACCATGGACGCTTCAGAGGCCACAGCAAGAGTCAGGAGCGCACCCAGCTTATATCATCAGACAGACGAGGTCAGAGCCTCCAACCATGGACGCTTCAGAGGCCACAGCAAGAGTCAGGAGCGCACCCAGCTTATATCATGAGACAGACGAGGTCAGAGCCTCCGACCATGGACGCTTCAGAGGCTACAGCAAGAGTCAGGAGCGCACCCAGCTTATATCATGAGACAGACGAGGTCAGAGCCTCCAACCAAGGACGCTTCAGAGGCCACAGCAAGAGTCAGGAGCGCACCCAGCTTATATCAAGAGACAGACGAGTTAAGAGCCTCCAACCATGGACGCTTCAGAGGCCACAGCAAGAGTCAGGAGCGCACCCAGCTTATATCATGATATAGACGAGGTCAGAGCCTCCAACCATGGACGCTTCAGAGGCCACAGAAAGAGTCAGGAGCGCACCCAGCTTATATCATGAGACAGACGAGGTCAGAGCCTCCAACCATGGACGCTTCAGAGGCCACAGCAAGAGTCAGCAGCGCACCCAGCTTATATCATGAGACAGACGAGGTCAGAGCCTCCAACCATGGACGCTTCAGAGGCCACAGCAAGAGTCAGGAGCGCACCCAGCTTATATCATGAGACAGACGAGGTCAGAGCCTCCGACCATGGACGCTTCAGAGGCTACAGCAAGAGTCAGGAGCGCACCCAGCTTATATCATGAGACAGACGAGGTCAGAGCCTCCAACCAAGGATGCTTCAGAGGCCACAGCAAGAGTCAGGAGCGCACCCAGCTTATATCATGATATAGACGAGGTCAGAGCCTCCAACCATGGACGCTTCAGAGGCCACAGCAAGAGTCAGGAGCGCACCCAGCTTATATCATGAGACAGACGAGGTCAGAGCCTCCAACCATGGACGCTTCAGAGGCCACAGCAAGAGTCAGGAGCGCACCCAGCTTATATCATGATATAGACGAGGTCAGAGCCTCCGACCATGGACGCTTCAGAGGCCACAGCAAGAGTCAGGAGCGCACCCAGCTTATATCATGAGACAGACGAGGTCAGAGCCACCAACCATGGACGCTTCAGAGGCCACAGCAAGAGTCAGGAGCGCACCCAGCTTATATCATGAGACAGACGAGGTCAGAGCCTCCAACCAAGGACGCTTCAGAGGCCACAGCAAGAGTCAGGAGCGCACCCAGCTTATATCAAGAGACAGACGAGGTAAGAGCCTCCAACCATGGACGCTTCAGAGGCCACAGCAAGAGTCAGGAGCGCACCCAGCTTATATCATGATATAGACGAGGTCAGAGCCTCCAACCATGGACGCTTCAGAGGAAACAGCAAGAGTCAGGAGCGCACCCAGCTTATATCATGAGACAGAACAGGTCAGAGCTTCCAACCATGGACGCTTCAGAGGAAACAGCAAGTCAGGAGCGTACCCAGCTTATATCATGAGACAGACGAGGTCAGAGCCTCCAACCATGGACGCTTCAGAGGCCACAGCAAGAGTCAGCAGCGCACCCAGCTTATATCATGAGACAGACGAGGTCAGAGCCTCCAACCATGGACGCTTCAGAGGCCACAGCAAGAGTCAGGAGCGCACCCAGCTTATATCATGAGACAGACGAGGTCAGAGCCTCCGACCATGGACGCTTCAGAGGCTACAGCAAGAGTCAGGAGCGCACCCAACTTATATCATGAGACAGACGAGGTCAGAGCCTCCGACCATGGACGCTTCAGAGGCCACAGCAAGAGTCAGGAGTGCACCCAGCTTATATCATGAGACAGAACAGGTCAGAGCCTCCAACCATGGACGCTTCAGAGGCCACAGCAAGAGTCAGGAGCGCACCCAGCTTATATCATGAGACAGACGAGGTCAGAGCCTCCAACCAAGGACGCTTCAGAGGCCACAGCAAGAGTCAGGAGCGCACCCAGCTTACATCATGAGACAGACGAGGTAAGAGCCTCCAACCATGGACGCTTCAGAGGCCACAGCAAGAGTCAGGAGCGCACCCAGCTTATATCATGAGACAGACGAGGTCAGAGCCTCCAACCATGGACGCTTCAGAGGCCACAGCAAGAGTCAGGAGCGCACCCAGCTTATATCATGATATAGACGAGGTCAGAGCCTCCAACCATGGATGCTTCAGAGGCCACAGCAAGAGTCAGGAGCGCACCCAGCTTATATCAAGAGACAGACGAAGTAAGAGCCTCCAACCATGGACGCTTTGAAGTGGCCACAGCAAGAGTCAGGAGCGCACCCAGCTTATATCATGATATAGACGAGGTCAGAGCCTCCAACCATGGACGCTTCAGAGGCCACAGCAAGAGTCAGGAGCGCACCCAGCTTATATCATGAGACAGACGAGGTCAGAGCCTCCAACCATGGACGCTTCAGAGGCCACAGCAAGAGTTAGCAGCGCACCCAGCTTATATCATGAGACAGACGAGGTCAGAGCCTCCAACCATGGACGCTTCAGAGGCCACAGCAAGAGTCAGGAGCGCACCCAGCTTATATCATGATATAGACGAGGTCAGAGCCTCCAACCAAGGACGCTTCAGAGGCCACAGCAAGAGTCAGGAGCGCACCCAGCTTATATCATGAGACAGACGAGGTCAGAGCCTCCGACCATGGACGCTTCAGAGGCCACAGCAAGAGTCAGGAGCGCACCCAGCTTATATCATGATATAGACGAGGTCAGAGCCTCCAACCATGGAAGCTTCAGAGGCCACGGCGAGGAGTCAGGAGCGCACCCAGCTTATATCATGAGACAGACGAGGTCAGAGCCTCCGACCATGGACGCTTCAGAGGCCACAGCAAGAGTCAGGAGCGCACCCAGCTTATATCATGAGACAGAACAGGTCAGAGCCTCCAACCATGGACGCTTCAGAGGAAACAGCAAGTCAGGAGCGCACCCAGCTTATATCATGAGACAGACGAGGTCAGAGCATCCAACCATGGACGCTTCAGAGGCCACAGCAAGAGTCAGGAGCGCACCCAGCTTATATCATGATATAGACGAGGTCAGAGCCTCCAACCAAGGACGCTTCAGAGGAAACAGCAAGAGTCAGGAGCGCACCCAGCTTATATCATGAGACAGACGAGGTCAGAGCCTCCAACCATGGACGCTTCAGAGGCCACAGCAAGAGTCAGGAGCGCACCCAGCTTATATCATGAGACAGACGAGGTCAGAGCCTCCAACCATGGACGCTTCAGAGGCCACAGCAAGAGTCAGGAGCGCGCCCAGCTTATATCAGGATATAGACGAGGTCAGAGCCTCCAACCAAGGACGCTTCAGAGGCCACAGCAAGAGTCAGGAGCGCACCCAGCTTATATCATGAGACAGACGAGGTCAGAGCCTCCAACCATGGACGCTTCAGAGGCCACAGCAAGAGTCAGGAGCGCACCCAGCTTATATCATGAGACAGACGAGGTCAGAGCCTCCAACCATGGACACTTCAGAGGCCACAGCAAGAGTCAGGAGCGCACCCAGCTTATATCATGAAACAGACGAGGTCAGAGCCTCCAACCATGGACGCTTCAGAGGCCACAGAAAGAGTCAGGAGCGCACCCAGCTTATATCATGAGACAGACGAGGTCAGAGCCTCCAACCATGGACGCTTCAGAGGCCACAGCAAGAGTCAGGAGCGCACCCAGCTTATATCATCAGACAGACGAGGTCAGAGCCTCCAACCAAGGACGCTTCAGAGGCCACAGCAAGAGTCAGGAGCGCACCCAGCTTATATCAAGAGACAGACGAGTTAAGAGCCTCCAACCATGGACGCTTCAGAGGCCACAGCAAGAGTCAGGAGCGCACCCAGCTTATATCATGATATAGACGAGGTCAGAGCCTCCAACCATGGACGCTTCAGAGGCCACAGAAAGAGTCAGGAGCGCACCCAGCTTATATCATGAGACAGACGAGGTCAGAGCCTCCAACCATGGACGCTTCAGAGGCCACAGCAAGAGTTAGCAGCGCACCCAGCTTATATCATGAGACAGACGAGGTCAGAGCCTCCAACCATGGACGCTTCAGAGGCCACAGCAAGAGTCAGGAGCGCACCCAGCTTATATCATGAGACAGACGAGGTCAGAGCCTCCGACCATGGACGCTTCAGAGGCTACAGCAAGAGTCAGGAGCGCACCCAGCTTATATCATGAGACAGACGAGGTCAGAGCCTCCAACCAAGGACGCTTCAGAGGCCACAGCAAGAGTCAGGAGCGCACCCAGCTTATATCATGAGACAGACGAGGTCAGAGCCTCCGACCATGGACGCTTCAGAGGCCACAGCAAGAGTCAGGAGCGCACCCAGCTTATATCATGATATAGACGAGGTCAGAGCCTCCAACCATGGAAGCTTCAGAGGCCACGGCGAGGAGTCAGGAGCGCACCCAGCTTATATCATGAGACAGAACAGGTCAGAGCCTCCAACCATGGACGCTTCAGAGGAAACAGCAAGAGTCAGGAGCGCACCCAGCTTATATCATGATATAGACGAGTTCAGAGCCTCCAACCAAGGACGCTTCAGAGGAAACAGCAAGAGTCAGGAGCGCACCCAGCTTATATCATGAGACAGACGAGGTCAGAGCCTCCAACCAAGGACGCTTCAGAGGCCACAGCAAGAGTCAGGAGCGCACCCAGCTTATATCATGATATAGACGAGGTCAGAGCCTCCAACCATGGACGCTTCAGAGCCCACAGCAAGAGTCAGGAGCGCACCCAGCTTATATAATGAGACAGACGAGGTCAGAGCCTCCAACCATGGACGCTTCAGAGGCCACAGCAAGAGTCAGGAGCGCACCCAGCTTATATCATGATATAGACGAGGTCAGAGCCTCCAACCATGGACGCTTCAGAGGCCACAGCAAGAGTCAGGAGCGCACCCAGCTTATATCATGAGACAGACGAGGTCAGAGCCTCCAACCATGGACGCTTCAGAGGCCACAGCAAGAGTCAGGAGCGCACCCAGCTTATATCATGATATAGACGAGGTCAGAGCCTCCAACCATGGACGCTTCAGAGGCAACAGCAAGAGTCAGGAGCGCACCCAGCTTATATAATGAGACAAACGAGGTCAGAGCCTCCAACCATGGACGCTTCAGAGGCCACAGAAAGAGTCAGGAGCGCACCCAGCTTATATAATGAGACAGACTAGGTCAGAGCCTCCAACCATGGACGCTTCAGAGGAAACAGCAAGAGTCAGGAGCGCACCCAGCTTATATCATCAGACAGACGAGGTCAGAGCCTCCAACCATGGACGCTTCAGAGGCCACAGCAAGAGTCAGGAGCGCACCCAGCTTATATCATGATATAGACGAGGTCAGAGCCTCCGACCATGGACGCTTCAGAGGCCACAGCAAGAGTCAGGAGCGCACCCAGCTTATATCATGATATAGACGAGGTCAGAGCCTCCAACCAAGGACGCTTCAGAGGCCACAGCAAGAGTCAGGAGCGCACCCAGCTTATATCATGAGACAGACGAGGTCAGAGCCTCCGACCATGGACGCTTCAGAGGCCACAGCAAGAGTCAGGAGCGCACCCAGCTTATATCATGATATAGACGAGGTCAGAGCCTCCAACCATGGAAGCTTCAGAGGCCACGGCGAGGAGTCAGGAGCGCACCCAGCTTATATCATGAGACAGACGAGGTCAGAGCCTCCGACCATGGACGCTTCAGAGGCCACAGCAAGAGTCAGGAGCGCACCCAGCTTATATCATGAGACAGAACAGGTCAGAGCCTCCAACCATGGACGCTTCAGAGGAAACAGCAAGTCAGGAGCTCACCCAGCTTATATCATGAGACAGACGAGGTCAGAGCATCCAACCATGGACGCTTCAGAGGCCACAGCAAGAGTCAGGAGCGCACCCAGCTTATATCATGATATAGACGAGGTCAGAGCCTCCAACCAAGGACGCTTCAGAGGAAACAGCAAGAGTCAGGAGCGCACCCAGCTTATATCATGAGACAGACGAGGTCAGAGCCTCCAACCATGGACGCTTCAGAGGCCACAGCAAGAGTCAGGAGCGCACCCAGCTTATATCATGAGACAGACGAGGTCAGAGCCTCCAACCATGGACGCTTCAGAGGCCACAGCAAGAGTCAGGAGCGCGCCCAGCTTATATCATGATATAGACGAGGTCAGAGCCTCCAACCAAGGACGCTTCAGAGGCCACAGCAAGAGTCAGGAGCGCACCCAGCTTATATCATGAGACAGACGAGGTCAGAGCCTCCAACCATGGACGCTTCAGAGGCCACAGCAAGAGTCAGGAGCGCACCCAGCTTATATCATGAGACAGACGAGGTCAGAGCCTCCAACCATGGACGCTTCAGAGGCCACAGAAAGAGTCAGGAGCGCACCCAGCTTATATCATGAGACAGACGAGGTCAGAGCCTCCAACCATGGACGCTTCAGAGGCCACAGCAAGAGTCAGGAGCGCACCCAGCTTATATCATGAGACAGACGAGGTCAGAGCCTCCAACCATGGACGCTTCAGAGGCCACAGCAAGAGTCAGGAGCGCACCCAGCTTATATCATGAAACAGACGAGGTCAGAGCCTCCAACCAAGGACGCTTCAGAGGAAACAGCAAGAGTCAGGAGCGCACCCAGCTTATATCATGAGACAGACGAGGTCAGAGCCTCCAACCATGGACGCTTCAGAGGCCACAGCAAGAGTCAGGAGCGCACCCAGCTTATATCATGAGACAGACGAGGTCAGAGCCTCCAACCATGGACGCTTCAGAGGCCACAGCAAGAGTCAGGAGCGCGCCCAGCTTATATCATGATATAGACGAGGTCAGAGCCTCCAACCAAGGACGCTTCAGAGGCCACAGCAAGAGTCAGGAGCGCACCCAGCTTATATCATGAGACAGACGAGGTCAGAGCCTCCAACCATGGACGCTTCAGAGGCCACAGCAAGAGTCAGGAGCGCACCCAGCTTATATCATGAGACAGACGAGGTCAGAGCCTCCAACCATGGACGCTTCAGAGGCCACAGAAAGAGTCAGGAGCGCACCCAGCTTATATCATGAGACAGACGAGGTCAGAGCCTCCAACCATGGACGCTTCAGAGGCCACAGCAAGAGTCAGGAGCGCACCCAGCTTATATCATCAGACAGACGAGGTCAGAGCCTCCAACCATGGACGCTTCAGAGGCCACAGCAAGAGTCAGGAGCGCACCCAGCTTATATCATGAGACAGACGAGGTCAGAGCCTCCGACCATGGACGCTTCAGAGGCTACAGCAAGAGTCAGGAGCGCACCCAGCTTATATCATGAGACAGACGAGGTCAGAGCCTCCAACCAAGGACGCTTCAGAGGCCACAGCAAGAGTCAGGAGCGCACCCAGCTTATATCAAGAGACAGACGAGTTAAGAGCCTCCAACCATGGACGCTTCAGAGGCCACAGCAAGAGTCAGGAGCGCACCCAGCTTATATCATGATATAGACGAGGTCAGAGCCTCCAACCATGGACGCTTCAGAGGCCACAGAAAGTCAGGAGCGCACCCAGCTTATATCATGAGACAGACGAGGTCAGAGCCTCCAACCATGGACGCTTCAGAGGCCACAGCAAGAGTCAGCAGCGCACCCAGCTTATATCATGAGACAGACGAGGTCAGAGCCTCCAACCATGGACGCTTCAGAGGCCACAGCAAGAGTCAGGAGCGCACCCAGCTTATATCATGAGACAGACGAGGTCAGAGCCTCCGACCATGGACGCTTCAGAGGCTACAGCAAGAGTCAGGAGCGCACCCAGCTTATATCATGAGACAGACGAGGTCAGAGCCTCCAACCAAGGATGCTTCAGAGGCCACAGCAAGAGTCAGGAGCGCACCCAGCTTATATCATGATATAGACAAGGTCAGAGCCTCCAACCATGGACGCTTCAGAGGCCACAGCAAGAGTCAGGAGCGCACCCAGCTTATATCATGATATAGACGAGGTCAGAGCCTCCGACCATGGACGCTTCAGAGGCCACAGCAAGAGTCAGGAGCGCACCCAGCTTATATCATGAGACAGACGAGGTCAGAGCCACCAACCATGGACGCTTCAGAGGCCACAGCAAGAGTCAGGAGCGCACCCAGCTTATATCATGAGACAGACGAGGTCAGAGCCTCCAACCAAGGACGCTTCAGAGGCCACAGCAAGAGTCAGGAGCGCACCCAGCTTATATCAAGAGACAGACGAGGTAAGAGCCTCCAACCATGGACGCTTCAGAGGCCACAGCAAGAGTCAGGAGCGCACCCAGCTTATATCATGATATAGACGAGGTCAGAGCCTCCAACCATGGACGCTTCAGAGGAAACAGCAAGAGTCAGGAGCGCACCCAGCTTATATCATGAGACAGAACAGGTCAGAGCTTCCAACCATGGACGCTTCAGAGGAAACAGCAAGTCAGGAGCGTACCCAGCTTATATCATGAGACAGACGAGGTCAGAGCCTCCAACCATGGACGCTTCAGAGGCCACAGCAAGAGTCAGCAGCGCACCCAGCTTATATCATGAGACAGACGAGGTCAGAGCCTCCAACCATGGACGCTTCAGAGGCCACAGCAAGAGTCAGGAGCGCACCCAGCTTATATCATGAGACAGACGAGGTCAGAGCCTCCGACCATGGACGCTTCAGAGGCTACAGCAAGAGTCAGGAGCGCACCCAACTTATATCATGAGACAGACGAGGTCAGAGCCTCCGACCATGGACGCTTCAGAGGCCACAGCAAGAGTCAGGAGTGCACCCAGCTTATATCATGACACAGAACAGGTCAGAGCCTCCAACCATGGACGCTTCAGAGGCCACAGCAAGAGTCAGGAGCGCACCCAGCTTATATCATGAGACAGACGAGGTCAGAGCCTCCAACCAAGGACGCTTCAGAGGCCACAGCAAGAGTCAGGAGCGCACCCAGCTTACATCATGAGACAGACGAGGTAAGAGCCTCCAACCATGGACGCTTCAGAGGCCACAGCAAGAGTCAGGAGCGCACCCAGCTTATATCATGAGACAGACGAGGTCAGAGCCTCCAACCATGGACGCTTCAGAGGCCACAGCAAGAGTCAGGAGCGCACCCAGCTTATATCATGATATAGACGAGGTCAGAGCCTCCAACCATGGACGCTTCAGAGGCCACAGCAAGAGTCAGGAGCGCACCCAGCTTATATCAAGAGACAGACGAAGTAAGAGCCTCCAACCATGGACGCTTTGAAGTGGCCACAGCAAGAGTCAGGAGCGCACCCAGCTTATATCATGATATAGACGAGGTCAGAGCCTCCAACCATGGACGCTTCAGAGGCCACAGCAAGAGTCAGGAGCGCACCCAGCTTATATCATGAGACAGACGAGGTCAGAGCCTCCAACCAAGGACGCTTCAGAGGCCACAGCAAGAGTCAGGAGCGCACCCAGCTTACATCATGAGACAGACGAGGTAAGAGCCTCCAACCATGGACGCTTCAGAGGCCACAGCAAGAGTCAGGAGCGCACCCAGCTTATATCATGAGACAGACGAGGTCAGAGCCTCCAACCATGGACGCTTCAGAGGCCACAGCAAGAGTCAGGAGCGCACCCAGCTTATATCATGATATAGACGAGGTCAGAGCCTCCAACCATGGACGCTTCAGAGGCCACAGCAAGAGTCAGGAGCGCACCCAGCTTATATCAAGAGACAGACGAAGTAAGAGCCTCCAACCATGGACGCTTTGAAGTGGCCACAGCAAGAGTCAGGAGCGCACCCAGCTTATATCATGATATAGACGAGGTCAGAGCCTCCAACCATGGACGCTTCAGAGGCCACAGCAAGAGTCAGGAGCGCACCCAGCTTATATCATGAGACAGACGAGGTCAGAGCCTCCAACCATGGACGCTTCAGAGGAAACAGCAAGAGTCAGGAGCGCACCCAGCTTATATCAAGAGACAGACGAAGTAAGAGCCTCCAACCATGGACGCTTTGAAGTGGCCACAGCAAGAGTCAGGAGCGCACCCAGCTTATATCATGATATAGACGAGGTCAGAGCCTCCGACCATGGACGCTTCAGAGGCCACAGCAAGAGTCAGGAGCGTACCCAGCTTATATCATGAGACAGACGAGGTCAGAGCCTCCAACCATGGACGCTTCAGAGGCCACAGCAAGAGTCAGGAGCGCACCCAGCTTATATCATGAGACAGACGAGGTCAGAGCCTCCAACCATGGACGCTTCAGAGGCCACAGCAAGTCAGGAGCGCACCCAGCTTATATCATGAGACAGACGAGGTCAGAGCCTCCAACCATGGACGCTTCAGAGGCCACAGCAAGAGTCAGGTGCGCACCCAGCTTATATCATGAGACAGACGAGGTCAGAGCCTCCAACCATGGACGCTTCAGAGGCCACAGCAAGAGTCAGGAGCGCACCCAGCTTATATCATGAGACAGACGAGGTCAGAGCCTCCGACCATGGACGCTTCAGAGGCCACAGCAAGAGTCAGGAGCGCACCCAGCTTATATCATGAAACAGACGAGGTCAGAGCCTCCAACCATGGACGCTTCAGAGGCCACAGCAAGAGTCAGGAGCGCACCCAGCTTATATCATGATATAGACGAGGTCAGAGCCTCCAACCATGGACGCTTCAGAGGCCACAGCAAGAGTCAGGAGCGCACCCAGCTTATATCATGAGACAGACGAGGTCAGAGCCTCCAACCAAGGACGCTTCAGAGGCCACAGCAAGAGTCAGGAGCGCACCCAGCTTATATCATGAGACAGACGAGGTCAGAGCCTCCAACCATGGACGCTTCAGAGGCCACAGCAAGAGTCAGGAGCGCACCCAGCTTATATCATGAGACAGACGAGGTCAGAGCCTCCGACCATGGACACTTTGAAGTGGCCACCACAAAACTCTGATCTCAATCTTATTGAAAATTTATGAGCAAATCTGAAAAGCTCTGTGAGCAAACATGGCTCAGCTACAGCAGGAGGAATCGGCCCAAATTCCACCACCTATGGTGAGAAGCCACACAGTGTAAGGGCAATGGCACCAAATACTAATGACCTGGAGGAAAGTTCACTGTGCATTCTCTCGCTCTCATTGTTCTGGAGAATGGAGGGAAAAACCTGCAAATGTGTCTGTATATAGAGCAGAAGAGGGGTAAACCTGCAGATGTGTCTGTATAGAGAGCAGAGAAGGGAAAAACCTGCAGATGTGTCTGTATAGAGAGGGGAGGAGGGAAAAACCTGCAGATGTGTCTGTATAGAGAGCAGAGAAGGGAAAAACCTGCAGATGTGTCTGTATAGAGAGGGGAGGAGGGAAAAACCTGCAGATGTGTCTGTAGGGAGACCAGAGGAGGGAAAAACCTGCAGAGGTGTCTGTATACATAGGGGAGGGGAAAAACCTGCAAATTTGTCTGTATAGAGAGCAGAGGAGGGAAAAACCTGCAAATGTGTCTGTATAGAGAGCAGAGGAGGGAAAAACCTGCAGAGGTGTCTGTATAGATAGGGGAGGGGAAAAACCTGCAAATTTGTCTGTATAGAGAGCAGAGGAGGGAAAAACCTGCAGAGGTGTCTGTATAGAGAGTAGAGGAGGTAAAAACCTGCAGAAGTGTCTGTATATAGAGCAGAGGAGGGATAAACCTGCAGATGTGTCTGTATAGAGAGCAGAGGAGGGAAAAACCTGCAGATGTGTCTGTATAGAGAGCGGAGGAGGGAAAAACCTGCAGATGTGCCTTTATAGAGAGCTGAGGGAAAAACCTTCAGATGTGTCTGTATAGAAAGTGGAGGGAAAAACCTGCAGATGTGTCTGTATAGAGAGTGGAGGGAAAAACCTGCAGATGTGTCTGTATAGAGAGCGGAGGAGGGAAAAACCAGCAGATGTGTCTGCATAGAGAGAGAAGGGAAAAACCTGCAGATATGTCTGTATAGAGAGAGAAGGGAAAAACCTGCAGATGTGTCTGTATAGAGAGTGGAGGGAAAAACCTGCAGATGTGTCTGTATAGAGAGCGGATGGAAACTAAGGGTTTCAGCTGTGAGTATCCTACCACAGAGGGGAACACGGTTACGGCATCTGCCAGACGGGCGAGGAATCGCCACTCAAGTCAGAGGAGAGACTTAGCAGGAAAAACACGCTGCAATATCGTTAGTGAATTATCCTCGGGGTCACGGTGTTTGTGGTGCACATCCAGCGTCATTTACGATATCGCAGCGTGTAACACCGCAGGAGTGACATCGCTGTGTATGACACCGCAGGAGTGACATCGCTGTGTGTGACACCGCAGGAGTGACATCGCTGTGTGTGACACCGCAGGAGTGACATCGCTGTGTATGACACCGCAGGAGTGACATCGCTGTGTGTGACACCGCAGGAGTGACATCGCTGTGTGTGACACCGCAGGAGTGACATCGCTGTGTGTGACACCGCAGGAGTGACATCGCTGTGTATGACACCGCAGGAGTGACATCGCTGTGTGTGACACCGCAGGAGTGACATCGCTGTGTGTGACACCGCAGGAGTGACATCGCTGTGTATGACACCGCAGGAGTGACATCGCTGTGTGTGACACCGCAGGAGTGACATCGCTGTGTGTGACACCGCAGGAGTGACATCGCTGTGTGTGACACCGCAGGAGTGACATCGCTGTGTGTGACACCGCAGGAGTGACATCGCTGTGTATGACACCGCAGGAGTGACATCGCTGTGTGTGACACCGCAGGTGTGACATCGCTGTGTATGAAGCCGCAGGAGTGACATCGCTGTGTATGACACCGCAGGAGTGACATCGCTGTGTGTGACACCGCAGGAGTGACATCGCTGTGTGTGACACCGCAGGAGTGACATCGCTGTGTGTGACACCGCAGGAGTGACATCGCTGTGTATGACACCGCAGGAGTGACATCGCTGTGTATGACACCGCAGGAGTGACATCGCTGTGTATGACACCGCAGGAGTGACATCGCTGTGTGTGACACCGCAGGAGAGACATCGCTGTGTGTGACACCGCAGGAGTGACATCGCTGTGTATGACACCGCAGGAGTGACATCGCTGTGTATGACACCGCAGGAGTGACATCGCTGTGTATGACACCGCAGGAGTGACATCGCTGTGTGTGACACCGCAGGAGTGACATCGCTGTGTATGACACCGCAGGAGAGACATCGCTGTGTGTGACACCGCAGGAGTGACATCGCTGTGTATGACACCGCAGGAGTGACATCGCTGTGTATGACACCGCAGGAGTGACATCGCTGTGTGTGACACCGCAGGAGCGACATCGCTGTGTGTGACACCGCAGGAGTGACATCGCTGTGTGTGACACCGCAGGAGTGACATCGCTGTGTGTGACACCGCAGGAGTGACATCACTGTGTATGACACCGCAGGAGTGACATCGCTGTGTATGACACCGCAGGAGTGACATCGCTGTGTGTGACACCGCAGGAGTGACATCGCTGTGCATGACACCGCAGGAGTGACATCGCTGTGTGTGACACCGCAGGAGTGACATCGCTGTGTGTGACACCGCAGGAGTGACATCGCTGTGTGTCACACCGCAGGAGTGACATCGCTGTGTGTCACACCGCAGGAGTGACATCGCTGTGTGTGACACCGCAGGAGTGACATCGCTGTGTGTGACACCGCAGGAGTGACATCGCTGTGTGTGACACCGCAGGAGTGACATCGCTGTGTATGACACCGCAGGAGTGACATCGCTGTGTATGACACCGCAGGAGTGACATCGCTGTGTGTGACACCGCAGGAGTGACATCGCTGTGTGTGACACCGCAGGAGTGACATCGCTGTGTATGACACCGCAGGAGTGACATCGCTGTGTGTGACACCGCAGGAGTGACATCGCTGTGTGTGACACCGCAGGAGTGACATCGCTGTGTGTGACACCGCAGGAGTGACATCGCTGTGTGTGACACCGCAGGAGTGACATCGCTGTGTATGACACCGCAGGAGTGACATCGCTGTGTGTGACACCGCAGGAGTGACATAGCTCTGTATGACACCGCAGGAGTGACATAGCTGTGTGTGACACCGCAGGAGTGACATCGCTGTGTGTGACACCGCAGGAGTGACATCGCTGTGTGTGACACCGCAGGAGTGACATCGCTGTGTGTCACACCGCAGGAGTGACATCGCAGGAGCGACACCGCAGGAGTGACATTGCTGTGTGTGACACCGCAGGAGTAACATCGCTGTGTGTGACACCGCAGGAGTGACATCGCTGTGTATGACACCGCAGGAGTGACATCGCAGGAGCGACACCGCAGGAGTGACATTGCTGTGTGTGACACCGCAGGAGTAACATCGCTGTGTATGACACCGCAGGAGTGACATCGCTGTGTATGACACCGCAGGAGTGACATCGCTGTGTGTGACACCGCAGGAGTGACATCGCTGTGTGTGACACCGCAGGAGTGACATCGCTGTGTATGACACCGCAGGAGTGACATCGCTGTGTGTGACACCGCAGGAGCGACATCTCTGTGTATGACACCGCAGGAGTGACATAGCTCTGTATGACACCGCAGGAGTGACATAGCTGTGTGTGACACCGCAGGAGTGACATCGCTGTGTGTGACACCGCAGGAGTGACATCGCTGTGTGTGACACCGCAGGAGTGACATCGCTGTGTGTCACACCGCAGGAGTGACATCGCAGGAGCGACACCGCAGGAGTGACATTGCTGTGTGTGACACCGCAGAAGTAACATCGCTGTGTGTGACACCGCAGGAGCGACACCGCAGGAGTGACATCGCTGTGTATGACACCGCAGGAGTGACATCGCTGTGTATGACACCGCAGGAGTGACATCGCTGTGTGTGACACCGCAGGAGCGACATCTCTGTGTATGACACCGCAGGAGTGACATAGCTCTGTATGACACCGCAGGAGTGACATAGCTGTGTGTGACACCGCAGGAGTGACATCGCTGTGTGTGACACCGCAGGAGTGACATCGCTGTGTGTGACACCGCAGGAGTGACATCGCTGTGTGTCACACCGCAGGAGTGACATCGCAGGAGCGACACCGCAGGAGTGACATTGCTGTGTGTGACACCGCAGGAGTAACATCGCTGTGTGTGACACCGCAGGAGCGACACCGCAGGAGTAACATCGCTGTGTATGACACCGCAGGAGCGACACCGCAGGAGTGACATCGCTGTGTATGACACCGCAGGAGTGACATCGCTGTGTATGACACCGCAGGAGTGACATCGCTGTGTGTGACACCGTAGGAGAGACATCGCTGTGTGTGACACCGCAGGAGTGACATCGCTGTGTGTGACACCGCAGGAGTGACATCGCTGTGTGTGACACCGCAGGAGAGACATCGCTGTGTGTGACACCGCAGGAGTGACACCGCAGGAGTGACATCGCTGTGTATGAAGCCGCAGGAGTGAGATCGCTGTGTATGACACCGCAGGAGTGACATCGCTGTGTATGACACCGCAGGAGTGACATCGCTGTGTATGACACCGCAGGAGTGACATCGCTGTGTATGACACCGCAGGAGTGACATCGCTGTGTGTGACACCGCAGGAGTGACATCGCTGTGTATGACACCGCAGGAGTGACATCGCTGTGTGTGACACCGCAGGAGTGACATCGCTGTGTGTGACACCGCAGGAGTGACATCGCTGTGTGTGACACCGCAGGAGAGACATCGCTGTGTGTGACACCGCAGGAGTGACATCGCTGTGTATGAAGCCGCAGGAGTGACATCGCTGTGTATGACACCGCAGGAGTGACATCGCTGTGTATGACACCGCAGGAGCGACACCACAGGAGTGACATCGCTGTGTATGACACCGCAGGAGTGACATCGCTGTGTATGACACCGCAGGAGTGACATCGCTGTGTGTGACACCGCCGAAGTGACATCGCTGTGTATGACACCGCAGGAGTGACATCTCTGTGTGTGACACCGCAGGAGTGACATCGCTGTGTATGACACCGCAGGAGTGACATCGCTGTGTGTGACACCGCAGGAGTGACATCGCTGTGTGTGACACCGCAGGAGTGACATCGCTGTGTATGACACTGCAGGAGTGACATCGCAGGAGCGACACCGCAGGAGTGACATCGCAGGAGCGACACCGCAGGAGTGACATCGCTGTGTATGACACCGCAGGAGTGACATCGCTGTGTATGACACCGCAGGAGTGACATCGCTGTGTATGACACCGCAGGAGTGACACCGCAGGAGTGACATCGCTGTGTATGACACCGCAGGAGTGATATCGCTGTGTATGACACTGCAGGAGTGACATCGCTGTGTGTGACACCGCAGGAGTGACATCGCTGTGTATGACACCGCAGGAGTGACATCGCTGTGTATGACACTGCAGGAGTGACATCGCTGTGTATGACACCGCAGGAGTGACATCGCTGTGTGTGACACCGCAGGAGTGACATCGCTGTGTGTGACACCGCAGGAGCGACATCGCTGTGTGTGACACCGCAGGAGTGACATCGCTGTGTATGACACCGCAGGAGTGACATCGCTGTGTGTGACACAGCAGGAGTGACATCGCTGTGTGTGACACCGCAGGAGTGACATCGCTGTGTGTGACACCGCAGGAGTGACATCGCTGTGTGTGACACCGCAGGAGTGACATCGCTGTGTATGACACCGCAGGAGTGACATCGCTGTGTATGACACCGCAGGAGTGACATCGCTGTGTATGACACCGCAGGAGAGACATCGCTGTGTGTGACACCGCAGGAGTGACATCGCTGTGTGTGACACCGCAGGAGTGACATCGCTGTGTGTGACACCGCAGGAGTGACATCGCTGTGTATGACACCGCAGGAGTGACATCGCTGTGTGTGACACCGCAGGAGTGACATCGCTGTGTGTGACACCGCAGGAGTGACATCGCTGTGTGTGACACCGCAGGAGTGACATCGCTGTGTGTGACACCGCAGGAGTGACATCGCTGTGTGTGACACCGCAGGAGTGACATCGCTGTGTGTGACACCGCAGGAGTGACATCGCTGTGTATGACACCGCAGGAGTGACATCGCTGTGTGTGACACCGCAGGAGTGACATAGCTCTGTATGACACCGCAGGAGTGACATAGCTGTGTGTGACACCGCAGGAGTGACATCGCTGTGTGTGACACCGCAGGAGTGACATCGCTGTGTGTGACACCGCAGGAGTGACATCGCTGTGTGTCACACCGCAGGAGTGACATCGCAGGAGCGACACCGCAGGAGTGACATTGCTGTGTGTGACACCGCAGGAGTAACATCGCTGTGTGTGACACCGCAGGAGTGACATCGCTGTGTATGACACCGCAGGAGTGACATCGCAGGAGCGACACCGCAGGAGTGACATTGCTGTGTGTGACACCGCAGGAGTAACATCGCTGTGTATGACACCGCAGGAGTGACATCGCTGTGTATGACACCGCAGGAGTGACATCGCTGTGTGTGACACCGCAGGAGTGACATCGCTGTGTGTGACACCGCAGGAGTGACATCGCTGTGTATGACACCGCAGGAGTGACATCGCTGTGTGTGACACCGCAGGAGCGACATCTCTGTGTATGACACCGCAGGAGTGACATAGCTCTGTATGACACCGCAGGAGTGACATAGCTGTGTGTGACACCGCAGGAGTGACATCGCTGTGTGTGACACCGCAGGAGTGACATCGCTGTGTGTGACACCGCAGGAGTGACATCGCTGTGTGTCACACCGCAGGAGTGACATCGCAGGAGCGACACCGCAGGAGTGACATTGCTGTGTGTGACACCGCAGGAGTAACATCGCTGTGTGTGACACCGGAGGAGTGACATCGCTGTGTATGACACCGCAGGAGCGACACCGCAGGAGTGACATCGCTGTGTATGACACCGCAGGAGTGACATCGCTGTGTATGACACCGCAGGAGTGACATCGCTGTGTGTGACACCGTAGGAGAGACATCGCTGTGTGTGACACCGCAGGAGTGACATCGCTGTGTGTGACACCGCAGGAGAGACATCGCTGTGTATGACACCGCAGGAGTGACACCGCAGGAGTGACATCGCTGTGTATGAAGCCGCAGGAGTGAGATCGCTGTGTATGACACCGCAGGAGTGACATCGCTGTGTATGACACCGCAGGAGTGACATCGCTGTGTATGACACCGCAGGAGTGACATCGCTGTGTATGACACCGCAGGAGTGACATCGCTGTGTGTGACACCGCAGGAGTGACATCGCTGTGTATGACACCGCAGGAGTGACATCGCTGTGTGTGACACCGCAGGAGTGACATCGCTGTGTGTGACACCGCAGGAGTGACATCGCTGTGTGTGACACCGCAGGAGAGACATCGCTGTGTGTGACACCGCAGGAGTGACATCGCTGTGTATGAAGCCGCAGGAGTGACATCGCTGTGTATGACACCGCAGGAGTGACATCGCTGTGTATGACACCGCAGGAGCGACACCACAGGAGTGACATCGCTGTGTATGACACCGCAGGAGTGACATCGCTGTGTATGACACCGCAGGAGTGACATCGCTGTGTGTGACACCGCCGGAGTGACATCGCTGTGTATGACACCGCAGGAGTGACATCTCTGTGTGTGACACCGCAGGAGTGACATCGCTGTGTATGACACCGCAGGAGTGACATCGCTGTGTATGACACCGCAGGAGTGACATCGCTGTGTGTGACACCGCAGGAGTGACATCGCTGTGTGTGACACCGCAGGAGTGACATCGCTGTGTATGACACTGCAGGAGTGACATCGCAGGAGCGACACCGCAGGAGTGACATCGCTGTGTATGACACCGCAGGAGTGACATCGCTGTGTATGACACCGCAGGAGTGACATCGCTGTGTATGACACCGCAGGAGTGACACCGCAGGAGTGACATCGCTGTGTATGACACCGCAGGAGTGATATCGCTGTGTATGACACTGCAGGAGTGACATCGCTGTGTGTGACACCGCAGGAGTGACATCGCTGTGTATGACACCGCAGGAGTGACATCGCTGTGTATGACACCGCAGGAGTGACATCGCTGTGTATGACACCGCAGGAGTGACATCGCTGTGTGTGACACCGCAGGAGTGACATCGCTGTGTGTGACACCGCAGGAGCGACATCGCTGTGTGTGACACCGCAGGAGTGACATCGCTGTGTATGACACCGCAGGAGTGACATCGCTGTGTGTGACACAGCAGGAGTGACATCGCTGTGTGTGACACCGCAGGAGTGACATCGCTGTGTATGACACCGCAGGAGTGACATCGCTGTGTATGACACCGCAGGAGTGACATCGCTGTGTATGACACCGCAGGAGTGACATCGCAGGAGCGACACCACAGGAGTGACATCGCTGTGTGTGACACCGCAGGAGTGACATCGCTGTGTATGAAGCCGCAGGAGCAAGGAACCTCTCCTTACCTGCGTCCACCGGCAATGCGGAAGGACGGAGGTGGGCGGGCTGTTATGTCCCTCTCATCTCCGCCCCTCCGCTTCTATTGGCCGTCTGCCGTGTGACGTCGATGTGACGCTGCACGACCCGCCCCCTTAGGAAGGAGGCGGTTCGCCGGCCAGAGCGACGTCGCAGGGCAGGTAAGTGTATGTGAAGCTGCTGTAGCGATAATGTTCGCTTCGGCAGCAAGCACCACATATCGGCCGTACAACGGGGGCGGTTGCTATCACGCTCGACATTGCCAGCAAATGCTAGCGATGTCGCAGCGTGCAGCAGATCATAACAACCAGAGGAGCAGCTGGTCATAACAGCCAGAGGAGCAGCTGGTCATAACAGCCAGAGGAGCAGCTGGTCATAACAGCCAGAGGAGCAGCTGGTCATAACAGCCAGAGGAGCAGCTGGTCATAACAGCCAGAGGAGCAGCTGGTCATAACAGCCAGAGGAGCAGCTGGTCATAACAGCCAGAGGAGCAGCTGGTCATAACAGCCAGAGGAGCAGCAGAACGAAACAGCCAGAGAGGAGCAGCTGGTCATAACAGCCAGAGGAGCAGATGGTCATCACAGCCAGAGGAGCAGCTGGTCATCACAGCCAGAGGAGCAGCGGATCATAACAACCAGAGGAGCAGCTGGTCATAACAACCAGAGGAGCAGCAGAACATAACAGCAAAAGAGGAGCAGCTGGTCATAACAGCCAGAGGAGCAGATGGTCATAACAGCTAGAGGAGCAGCTGGTCATAACAGCCAGAGGAGCAGCTGGTCATAACAGCCAGAGGAGCAGCTGGTCATAACAGCCAGAGGAGCAGCTGGTCATAACAGCCAGAGGAGCAGCAGGTCATAACAACCAGAGGAGCAGCTGGTCATAACAGCCAGAGGAGCAGCAGAACGAAACAGCCAGAGAGGAGCAGCTGGTCATCACAGCCAGAGGAGCAGCTGGTCATCACAGCCAGAGGAACAGCTGGTCATAACAGCCAGAGGAGCAGCTGGTCATAACCGCCAGAGGAGCAGCTGGTCATAACAGCCAGAGGAGCAGCTGGTCATAACAACCAGAGGAGCAGCTGGTCATAACAGCCAGAGGAGCAGCAGAACGAAACAGCCAGAGAGGAGCAGCTGGTCATAACAGCCAGAGGAGCAGATGGTCATCACAGCCAGAGGAGCAGCTGGTCATCACAGCCAGAGGAGCAGCGGATCATAACAACCAGAGGAGCAGCTGGTCATAACAACCAGAGGAGCAGCAGAACATAACAGCAAAAGAGGAGCAGCTGGTCATAACAGCCAGAGGAGCAGATGGTCATAACAACCAGAGGAGCAGCTGGTCATAACAGCCAGAGGAGCAGCAGAACGAAACAGCCAGAGAGGAGCAGCTGGTCATAACAGCCAGAGGAGCAGCAGAACGAAACAGCCAGAGAGGAGCAGCTGGTCATAACAGCCAGAGGAGCAGCAGAACGAAACAGCCAGAGAGGAGCAGCTGGTCATAACAGCCAGAGGAGCAGCAGAACAAAACAGCCAGAGAGGAGCAGCTGGTCATAACAGCCAGAGGAGCAGCTAATCATAACAACCAGAGGAGCAGCTGGTCATAACAACCAGAGGAGCAGCTGGTCATAACAGCCAGAGGAGCAGCAGAACGAAACAGCCAGAGAGGAGCAGCTGGTCATAACAGCCAGAGGAGCAGCAGAACGAAACAGCCAGAGAGGAGCAGCTGGTCATAACAGTCAGAGGAGCAGCTGGTCATCACAGCCAGAAGAGCAGCTGGTCATCACAGCCAGAGGAGCAGCTGGTCATCACAGCCAGAGGAGCAGCTGGTCATAACAGCCAGAGGAGCAGCTGGTCATAACAGCCAGAGGAGCAGCTGGTCATAACAGCCAGAGGAGCAGCAGAACGAAACAGCCAGAAAGGAGCAGCTGGTCATAACAGCCAGAGGAGCAGCAGAACGAAACAACCAGATAGGAGCAGCTGGTCATAACAGCCAGCGGAGCAGCTGGTCATAACAGCCAGAGGAACAGCTGGTCATAACAGCCAGAGGAGCAGCAGAACGAAACAGCCAGAGAAGCAGCTGGTCATAACAGCCAGAGAAGCAGCTGGTCATAACAGCCAGAGGAGAAGCTAGTCATAACAGCCAGAGGAGCAGCTGGTTATCACAGCCAGAGGAGCAGCTGGTCATCACAGCCAGAGGAGCAGCTGGTCATAACAGCCAGAGGAACAGCTGGTCATAACAGCCAGAGGAGCAGCTGGTCATAACAGCCAGAGGAGCAGCTGGTCATAACAGCCAGAGGAGCAGCTGGCCATAACAACCAGAGGAGCAGCTGGTCATAACAACCAGAGGAGCAGCTGGTCATAACAACCAGAGGAGCAGCTGGTCATAACAACCAGAGGAGCAGCTGGTCATAACAACCAGAGGAGCAGCTGGTCATAACAGCCAGAGGAGCAGCAGAACGAAACAGCCAGAGAGGAGCAGCTGGTCATAACAGCCAGAGGAGCAGCTGGTCATCACAGCCAGAGGAGCAGCTGGTCATCACAGCCAGAGGAGCAGCTGGTCATCACAGCCAGAGGAGCAGCTGGTCATAACAGCCAGAGGAGCAGCTGGTCATAACAGCCAGAGGAGCAGCTGGTCATAACAGCCAGAGGAACAGCAGATCATAACAACCAGAGGAGCAGCTGGTTATAACAGCCAGAGGAGCAGCTGGTCATAACAGCCAGAGGAGCAGCTGGGTCATAACAGCCAGAGGAGCAGCTGGTCATAACAGCCAGAGGAGCAGCTGGTCATAACAGCCAGAGGAGCAGCTGGTCATAACAGCCAGAGGAACAGCTGGTCATAACAGCCAGAGGAGAAGCTGGTCATAACAGCCAGAGGAGCAGCAGATCATAACAGCCAGAGGAGCAGCTGGTCATAACAGCCAGAGGAGCAGCTGGTCATAACAGCCAGAGGAGCAGCTGGGTCATAACAGCCAGAGGAGCAGCAGGTCATAACAGCCAGAGGAGCAGCTGGTCATAACAGCCAGAGGAGCAGCAGAACGAAACAGCCAGAGAGGAGCAGCTGGTCATAACAGCCAGAGGAGCAGCTGGTCATAACAGCCAGAGGAGCAGCTGGTCATAACAGCTAGAGAAGCAGCTGGTCATAACAGCCAGAGAAGCAGCTGGTCATAACAGCCAAAGGAGCAGCTGGTCATAACAGCCAGAGGAGCAGCTGGTCATCACAGCCAGAGGAGCAGCTGGTCATCACAGCCAGAGTAGCAGCTGGTCATCACAGCCAGAGGAACAGCTGGTCATAACAGCCAGAGGAGCAGCTGGTCATAACAGCCAGAGGAGCAGCTGGTCATAACAGCCAGAGGAGCAGCTGGTCATAACAGCCAGAGGAGCAGCTGGTCATAACAGCCAGAGGAGCAGCTGGTCATAACAACCAGAGGCGCAGCTGGTCATAACAACCAGAGGCGCAGCTGGTCATAACAACCAGAGGAGCAGCTGGTCATAACAACCAGAGGAGCAGCTGGTCATAACAACCAGAGGAGCAGCTGGTCATAACAGCCAGAGGAGCAACAGAACGAAACAGCCATAGAGGAGCAGCTGGTCATAACAGCCAGAGGAGCAGCTGGTCATCACAGCCAGAGGAGCAGCTGGTCATCACAGCCAGAGGAGCAGCTGGTCATAACAGCCAGAGGAGCAGCTGGTCATCACAGCCAGAGGAGCAGCTGGTCATCACAGCCAGAGGAGCAGCTGGTCATAACAGCCAGAGGAGCAGCTGGTCATAACAGCCAGAGGAGCAGCTGGTCATAACAGCCAGAGGAGCAGCTGGTCATAACAGCCAGAGGAGCAGCAGAACGAAACAGCCAGAGAGGAGCAGCTGGTCATAACAGCCAGAGGAACAGCAGGTTATAAAAGCCAGAGAAGCAGCAGGTCATAACAGCCAGAGGAGCA
The DNA here is from genome assembly GCF_048569485.1 of Anomaloglossus baeobatrachus. Taxonomy (NCBI): domain Eukaryota; kingdom Metazoa; phylum Chordata; class Amphibia; order Anura; family Aromobatidae; genus Anomaloglossus; species Anomaloglossus baeobatrachus. The sequence goes on along the minus strand of NC_134359.1, from coordinate 2,088,884 downwards.
GCTGGTCATAACAGCCAGAGGAGCAGCTGGTCATAACAGCCAAAGGAGCAGTTGGGCATAACAGCCAGAGGAGCAGCTGGTCATAACAGCCAGAGGAGCAGCTGGTCATAACAGCCAGAGGAACAGCAGATCATAACAGCCAGAGGAGCAGCTGGTCATAACAGCCAGAGGAGCAGCTGGTCATAACAGCCAGAGGAGCAGCTGGTCATAACAGCCAGAGGAGCAGCTGGTCATAACAGCCAGAGGAGCAGCTGGTCATAACAGCCAGAGGAGCAGCTGGTCATAACAGCCAGAGGAACAGCTGGTCATAACAGCCAGAGGAGCAGCTGGTCATTACAGCCAGAGGAGCAGCTGGTCATAACAACCAGAGGAGCAGTTGGTCATAACAACCAGAGGAGCAGCAGAACGAAACAGCCAGAGAGGAGCAGCTGGTCATAACAGCCAAAAGAGCAGTTGGGCATAACAGCCAGAGGAGCAGCTGGTCATAACAGCTAGAGGAGCAGCAGGTCATAACAGCCAGAGGAGCAGCTGGTCATAACAGCCAGAGGAGCAGAAGATTATAACAGCCAGAGGAACAGCAGGTTATAACAGCCAGAGGAACAGCAGATCATAACAGCCAGAGGAGCAGCTGGTCATAACAGCCAGAGGAGCAGCTGGTCTTAACAGCCAGAGGAGCAGCTGGTCATAACAGCCAGAGGAGCAGCTGGTCATAACAGCCAGAGGAGCAGCTGGTCATAACAGCCAGAGGAGCAGCTGGTCATAACAGGCAGAGGAGCAGCAGGTCATAACAACCAGAGGAGCAGTTGGTCATAACAGCCAGAGGAGCAGCAGAACGAAACAGCCAGAGAGGAGCAGCTGGTCATCACAGCCAGAGGAGCAGCTGGTCATCACAGCCAGAGGAGCAGCGGATCATAACAACCAGAGGAGCAGCTGGTCATAACAACCAGAGGAGCAGCAGAACATAACAGCAAAAGAGGAGCAGCTGGTCATAACAGCCAGAGGAGCAGATGGTCATAACAGCTAGAGGAGCAGCTGGTCATAACAGCCAGAGGAGCAGCTGGTCATAACAGCCAGAGGAGCAGCTGGTCATAACAGCCAGAGGAGCAGCAGGTCATAACAACCAGAGGAGCAGCTGGTCATAACAGCCAGAGGAGCAGCAGAACGAAACAGCCAGAGAGGAGCAGCTGGTCATAACAGCCAGAGGAGCAGATGGTCATCACAGCCAGAGGAGCAGCTGGTCATCACAGCCAGAGGAACAGCTGGTCATAACAGCCAGAGGAGCAGCTGGTCATAACCGCCAGAGGAGCAGCTGGTCATAACCGCCAGAGGAGCAGCTGGTCATAACAACCAGAGGAGCAGCTGGTCATAACAACCAGAGAAGCAGCTGGTCATAACAGCCAGAGGAGCAGCAGAACGAAACAGCCAGAGAGGAGCAGCTGGTCATAACAGCCAGAGGAGCAGATGGTCATCACAGCCAGAGGAGCAGCTGGTCATCACAGCCAGTGGAGCAGCGGATCATAACAACCAGAGGAGCAGCTGGTCATAACAACCAGAGGAGCAGCAGAACATAACAGCAAAAGAGGAGCAGCTGGTCATAACAGCCAGAGGAGCAGATGGTCATAACAACCAGAGGAGCAGCTGGTCATAACAGCCAGAGGAGCAGCAGAACGAAACAGCCAGAGAGGAGCAGCTGGTCATAACAGCCAGAGGAGCAGCAGAACGAAACAGCCAGAGAGGAGCAGCTGGTCATAGCAGCCAGAGGAGCAGCTGGTCATAACAGCCAGAGGAGCAGCTGGTCATAACAACGAGAGGAGCAGCTAATCATAACAACCAGAGGAGCAGCTGGTCATAACAACCAGAGGAGCAGCTGGTCATAACAGCCAGAGGAGCAGCAGAACGAAACAGCCAGAGAGGAGCAGCTGGTCATAACAGCCAGAGGAGCAGCAGAACGAAACAGCCAGAGAGGAGCAGCTGGTCATAACAGCCAGACGAGCAGCTGGTCATCACAGCCAGAAGAGCAGCTGGTCATCACAGCCAGAGGAGCAGCTGGTCATCACAGACAGAGGAGCAGCTGGTCATCACAGCCAGAGGAGCAGCTGGTCATCACAGCCAGAGGAGCAGCTGGTCATAACAGCCAGAGGAGCAGCTGGTCATAACAGCCAGAGAAACAGCAGATAATAACAGCCAAAGGAGCAGCTGGTCATAACAGCCAGAGGAGCAGCAGAACGAAACAGCCAGAGAGGAGCAGCTGGTCATAACAGCCAGAGGAGCAGCAGAACGAAACAACCAGAGAGGAGCAGCTGGTCATAACAGCCAGAGGAGCAGCTGGTCATAACAGCCAGAGGAACAGCTGGTCATAACAGCCAGAGGAACAGCTGGTCATAACAGCCAGAGAAGCAGCTGGTCATAACAGCCAGAGAAGCAGCTGGTCATAACAGCCAGAGAAGCAGCTGGTCATAACAGCCAGAGGAGAAGCTAGTCATAACAGCCAGAGGAGCAGCTGGTTATCACAGCCAGAGGAGCAGCTGGTCATCACAGCCAGAGGAACAGCTGGTCATCACAGCCAGAGGAGCAGCTGGTCATAACAGCCAGAGGAGCAGCTGGTCATAACAGCCAGAGGAGCAGCTGGCCATAACAACCAGAGGAGCAGCTGGTCATAACAACCAGAGGAGCAGCTGGTCATAACAACCAGAGGAGCAGCTGGTCATAACAACCAGAGGAGCAGCTGGTCATAACAACCAGAGGAGCAGCTGGTCATAACAGCCAGAGGAGCAGCAGAACGAAACAGCCAGAGAGGAGCAGCTGGTCATAACAGCCAGAGGAGCAGCTGGTCATCACAGCCAGAGGAGCAGCTGGTCATCACAGCCAGAGGAGCAGCTGGTCATAACAGCCAGAGGAGCAGCTGGTCATAACAGCCAGAGGAGCAGCTGGTCATAACAGCCAGAGGAGCAGCTGGTCATAACAGCCAGAGGAACAGCAGATCATAACAGCCAGAGGAGCAGCTGCTTATAACAGCCAGAGGAGCAGCTGGTCATAACAGCCAGAGGAGCAGCTGGTCATAACAGCCAGAGGAGCAGCTGGTCATAACAGCCAGAGGAGCAGCAGAACGAAACAGCCAGAGAGGAGCAGCTGGTCATAATAGCCAGAGGAGCAGCAGAACGAAACAGCCAGAGAGGAGCAGCTGGTCATAACAGCCAAAGGAGCAGCTGGTCATAACAGCCAGAGGAACAGCAGGTTATAACAGCCAGAGAAGCAGCAGGTCATAACAGCCAGAGGAGCAGCTGGTCATAACAGCCAAAGGAGCAGTTGGGCATAACAGCCAGAGAAGCAGCTGGGCATAACAGCCAGAGAAGCAGCTGGTCATAACAGCCAGAGGAGCAGCTGGTCATAACAGCCAGAGGAGCAGCTGGTCATAACAGCCAGAGGAGCAGCTGGTCATAACAGCCAGAGGAGCAGCTGGTCATAACAGCCAGAGCAGCAGCTGGTCATAACAGCCAGAGGAGCAGCTGGTCATAACAGCCAGAGGAGCAGCTGGTCATAACAGCCAGAGGAGCAGCTGGTCATAACAGCCAGAGGAGCAGCTGGTCATAACAGCCAGAGGAGCAGCTGGTCATAACAGCCAGAGGAACAGCTGGTCATAACAGCCAGAGGAGCAGCTGGTCATTACAGCCAGAGGAGCAGCTGGTCATAACAACCAGAGGAGCAGCTGGTCATAACAGCCAGAGGAGCAGCAGAACGAAACAGCCAGAGAGGAGCAGCTGGTCATAACAGCCAGAGGAGCAGCAGAACGAAACAGCCAGAGAGGAGCAGCTGGTCATAACAGCCAAAGGAGCAGCTGGTCATAACAGCCAGAGGAACAGCAGGTTATAAAAGCCAGAGAAGCAGCAGGTCATAACAGCCAGAGGAGCAGGTGGTCATAACAGCCAGAGGAGCAGCTGGTCATAACAGCCAAAGGAGCAGTTGGGCATAACAGCCAGAGGAGCAGCTGGTCATAACAACCAGAGGAGCAGCTGGTCCTTAGGGGGGTGTATAATCCTGTGACTGCAACAGTCAGTAAAAGTGACATCTTGATCAGAATTTGGAGAATCCACTAGATAGATTAGTTGTGTTAAGCTACTGATATTGTAAGTGTCATGCCTCGGGTTCGGGACTCGATCCGGTGACCTTGTGCTGTGTGGTTGGTTTCTGTCCCTGCTAAGCCACAGCCTTATCAGTCCCTGTCCAAATGCTGAGCGGTATTGAGGTACTGCTCAGGACAGATCAGAGTATTGCAGCGCGCAGGCGGTCTTTAACCTTTCCTTGTTACAGTATTACAGTACTTTTATCTACCATCAGTAGGGCAGGACAAAGTGCGGCTGCGCAGGACCGCCATGTCAGCTTGTGTGGATGACGTAGAACACGTGATCCACACTGGGCTGGGAAGAAGGAGGACGGAGATGGCAGCTGATAGGAGGTGTAGGACTGGAGAGAGGAGGTGCCGGACTGGAGAGCAGCGACACCCATCGGACAGGACCGCCCCTCTAGGTGAGCATTATAGAAGTGTTTTTTTTACATTATACAGCACAGCCTAGGTGCGGCATCTGAGCCCCCTGAGGTGACGGCTCCACTGAGTCTACTACCACCATCCACATAACGGGACTAGTGGCTGGAGAACAATGGCTTGAGGCCTCAGAGACACTAACGAGAGTAATGGAGTGATTGCTTTACACTAATTACCAATCTCATGCCTGGCCTTCTGTGCACCTTACACTGACAAGCAAGAAGATATCTAATGAAAGACAACAATAAGAACAAGAATGAGCGCTATGGACTGCGCTCCACGTGCACTGGTCTTTAGTCTGCAGCCAGCTCCTCACAGTCGGACCGTCACCTCTCTCCTGTTTGCGGTTAGGTCTGTAGGAGGATATCCTCGCTTGTATTTGCTGTTTCACCTTTTCACTTGTGCACGTGTTTTATGTTTCCTTTCCTTGGATCCCTGCTATCTCTGCACACTTTTCCTATCTTTGTAGTGCGTAGCAACCTCTTCTCTGCTTCCTCAGGAGGTACGAGGAACAACTCGAGGGCCTTTTAGGCAGGCAGGTCCGATTTGTGGGTTTCTAGTGTTGCGGTTCGGGATATTTCACCAGTGGGGTGAAGGCGACTTGAGAGGTTTTATTTCCCCTTTTACCAGTATTGCAATACGTATGTGCATAACCGTAAGAAATCACTAATGTAAAATTTACAAACTTTCAGAAGTTTGTTCTTCTAACAATGTAAATGTACAAGGGGGTGTGTCCAGAAGATCCTGGGATGGTGAATACTTGTGAGGTTAACTGTAGGGACAAAAGGGGTGAAGTTACTACAAACACTACACATTGCCATTATATGGCAGGTAGTAAGAGAAGCATCACGATTGTATGTGGGGCCCCCAGGGGAGTATTACTGAGGAGGCACAAGGGAGGACTTTATTTATGGTGACATTGTGTGGGGCTCAAACAGGTAATCCTATTACTGTATAGGGAACCTGCAGAGCACTATGGAGGCTATGTACAGTTGGAAGAAGTGAGGAGGGAGCCGAGACAAGGATGGAAGAAGTTGTAATGGTGGTCTGAAATGGGTGGAGAAGAAAGGACAATGAAGGAGTAAGCTCAGAGAGAGCGTTACTAGTGAGCCTGAAGTTTCCTCTCCTGTATACATCGATACTTAGCACTACATGGTCACTGGGTGGTGCTGGCATTGGTCCTTGTGCAGGGGGTTTTCCTAATTTTGCTATGTGCTGATCTATGCTCAGTATGCTGGGGTATTAGGCCCTGGCATTGTGACATTATTGCTGTTGGCATACAAGGCTTCACGGCTTCATTATAGCTATATTATCATACATAGAAAACAAAACTTAATAGGCAGTAACGGGGGGCGTGGCCGGAGTTTCATGGAGTAGGAAGTCTGGGGGTTGAGCTCCTCCACCCGGGATTGAAATAGCCCACTTACATCAGCCTGAAAAACCCAACATGGGGAAGAAAACCCCCCCCAAAGAACGTCAGGGACCCTGGGGCCCCACCATCATCCACCCTGGACTTCTACCTGACCAAGGAAACACCAGCGGAACAGGAGGACGCACGGGCGGCTGGAGCGCTGCATCATCCCTGTCCTCAGACAGCTGCAGCAGTAGCGAATGCAGGGGAGACCGAGCAGGATCCATCGTCCCACGTCACAAATGAAGAGAGAGGAGAGGGACATCTGGAGGTCGGCGTCACAGACGGAGGGCGAGGCGAGGAACCTGCGGATGGCGGCAAGCGAGGGGGCCTCCCTCGTGGGCAAGATGGCGGCGGCAGCGGACGGGACGCGAGGTGACTCACCCGAACACCGACAGGAAAGGATCCGCAGCGTGCCGGGTGAGAGTCTGTGCCCCTGGACCGTCGGGCCGGGTGGGAGGTTTGCGTTCTCCCTGGATGCGGGTTCCCCTGGACTCCCATTTGGCCCGCCTGACAGGGAAACTGTCAGGAGAAAGGTCCTGGAAAAAGCGACCACTGGACCCCCACCCTCACAACTCGCAGGCCCTCCAGCAGATTGGTGGGAGTTTGTTCTTCAACTCCCCACCAAGAGAGATTGTCAAGTACTCATCTCTGAGGTTAAGGATACCTGCCGATCTGAAATAGCGGCGGTCCGTCGGGATGTTGCTTCCATCTCTAACAGAGTAAACCAGCTGGAAAATGACCATAACGAAGCTAGAACAACCATGCGTCACCTCCAGTCCCAAGTCTCCTCTCAAACCGAAGTTATGAGAGCGCTACAACGTCATATAGAAGATTTAGATAACAGAGGTAGGCGCTATAATATAAGGTCAGAGGCGTACCGGAGGCTCAAGCGAAGGAAGATGTTACAGCAATTCTACAGACCATATTCAACTCACTCCTTCGAGGCCCTCTGACAACCCAATTCCTATGGATAGAGCGCACAGGGCCCTGCGCCCCAAAAACCTAAAAGGGAACCCGAGAGACATTATCTGTCACATCAGTGACTTCCAACTTAAAGAGGAAATAATGCTTAAGACACGACCACCAAAACAAGTGATGTACCGAGGGCACCAAGATCCAGCTATTCCAGGATCTCTCGTGGATAACGTTACAACAGCGGAGGGCCCTCCGTCCCCTGCTGTCGTCCCTGAGGGCCAATAATATCCTTTATAGATGGGGTACCCGTTTAGCCTTTCTGCACGGCGAGGAGAGACGTCAGCTAGCCTTCGGACCCCTGCAGATGTGGAGTCCTTCTGTCGGGCATTTGACCTCCCTGCCCCGGATCTACCGGACTGGACTTTACCTCAACAGATACCGCAGCTTTCCCACGCCTGGCAGCCAGCCACCACATCGCGTAAGCGGTGACCTAGGAGTGCGAGGGAGGAAGGGCCCACCTGAACATACCCACTCTTGAATCTACGGCTATCCTGTGAACTTATAAGTGGTTAATGGGCTCAATTAAGTTGCCTTTTACTTTTTCTGGGTTTTTCTCCTCCTTAAAGAATCTCGGGGGGGGGGGGGGGAATCTAGGCCCCGTAGGTCTGGTTTGTGGAGTTTCGTCACCCACCCCATCGACAGAGTCTCGTACCAACTTATTCGCAGTTTGGTTCTATAGTGCAGTGCATAATTAGTGTGACAACCTTTACTTTGAGTGAACATAAGTCGGCTCTGACGCTGGGATAGTGGACGGTTGGTGTTGACCATCATACACTTATCCTATTGCCTAACTGAAAAGTTTCTATTCTACACTAGAATATAGTTATGTTTTGGTTTGGTTTTTTTATGTCCTGGTTATATTCACAGGGATGCAATCCGCCAAAGTCTATATGCTTTGTCTCAGAAGGGTTCCGGGAGTACTTTTGCCACACATACCAAACGGCGGTGCCAGACACTAGCCCCCACACTAGCATATGTTGACGTCTTGAGATGGCTAAGTTAATGAGTCTTAATGTCAAGGGGCTGAATTCAGATGTAAAGAGGAGGCTGGTTCTCCAGGAGATGCGAAAATCAATGGCGGAAGTGGTGTTTCTGCAAGAGACACACTTCACGGAAAAAAGCTCCTTCAACTTTGCCCGCCACTGGTTTCCTCAATCCTTCTCGGCCACAAATACAAAAAAGAAAGCTGGGGTGGCTATACTGATTTCTCGCACTTGTCCACTCCAAGTGACTAGGTGGGAAGCAGATCCCTCAGGTCGCTTCCTCATAGTCCAGGGCAGCCTGAATGGGATACAACTAGTCCTGTGTAACCTCTATGTCCCAAACTCTAATCAAATTAGATTTGTTTCCTCGGTCTTGTCACGCCTCCCGTCGGACCATGGGGCTCTACACATCATAGGGGGAGACTTTAATATGGTGTTTTCAGACAGGGTGGATAGAATGCTTGCACCTTCACTCCCTGTAGGCTCACATAGATTATCCCACCTATCTACCAGTTTCCGCAAACTGATTCACACACAGCAACTATTTGACCTGTGGAGAATTGACAACCCGACAGCAAGACAATATACCTTCTTTTCACACCCCCATAATTCTCATAGTCGAATAGACTATTTCTTTGGCAATGTCCTCACACTTAGAACACTCCAACAAGCACACATAGGCAGTATTACGTGGTCGGACCATGCTCCTCTGATAATACACCTTAATTTAATTAATGCCCTTTCAAAAAGAACCCATTGGAGACTGAATGAATCCTTGCTCACCAATATCACCTCCCGCGAATCACTCCGCAAGGCTATACAGAACTACTTTGCGGAGAACTCCCAGTCCCATCCATTGTTCCCGATAATATGGGAGGCTCACAAGGCAGTTATTAGGGGGAAGTGCGTAGCCCTTTCGTCCAAACTTAAAAAGGACTCACAGCAACTTTACCGTCAATATGAGACGGATCTTCGTTTAGCAGAGGAACAACTCCATACCCATCCCACCAAGTCCCGCCTGAAAAAAGTGATAGACCTGAAAGCTAAACTAAAGGAAATCTCACATGGGAAAATAGAGATACTCTTACGCTATTCTGGCCAGAAATATTATGAATACGGCAATAAATCGCACACGATGTTGGCTAGAAAGCTTAGGGATCAAACTACAAATTCCGCCCCTTGCGCCATAAAGGACGCTTCAGGCACCCCTCATTACGACCCTACAAAAATTGCCCAACTTTTTCATTCATACTACATGTCCCTATACTCTATCCCTCCGACATTATCAATGTCCCATCCAGACAGAACAAAAAAAGTAAACGATTATTTGACTGACTGCCACCTCCCAAAGTTGTCTCAGGAGGCCCTGGACGACCTTAATCGGGAAATATTGCCAGACGAGATCCACCAGATCATTAAGGACCTCCCAAACCATAAAGCCCCGGGCCCAGATGGGTTCACGTACCTATATTATAAAACTTTTGTAGGGGAACTGTCTCCCCATCTGACTCACCTTTTCAAACTCTTTATGACAGGTGAAGACATCCCAAATACATTCCTACACTCTTACATAACCATTATTCCCAAAACAGGTAGGGATCCCATGGAATGCGCGAGCTACCGCCCCATTAGCCTCCTAAACTCAGATCTTAAAATATTCCCCAAATTGTTGGCAGAACGTCTAAATAATTGGCTCCCACAGCTGGTCCATAAGGACCAGGTAGGATTTGTTCGCTACCGTCAGGCGGGGGACAACACCCGAAGGATCTTGGACCTGGTGGAAGTGGTGAATAGAGAGGGGTTGGAGGCACTTCTCCTGGGGCTAGACGCGGAGAAGGCTTTCGACAGGCTGGACTGGTCCTTCATGTTTTCCATGTTGGGCCACTTTGGCATGTCGGGGCCATTTGTCTTCGCGCTAAGGGGTCTGTGCTTTCTCCCTGCGGCGACAATTCGCCTCCCACATGCACATTCAGAATCCCTGCCTATCCGAAATGGAACCAGGCAGGGCTGCCCATTGTCCTTTCTCCTATATGTTCTTAGCATCGAACCACTGGCGGCATAGATCAGACTTAATCCAGATATTATGGTGGTCAATGTTCGGGAGAAATCCTTCAAGGTGGCCCTATTTGTGGACGACGTCCTACTCCTACTATCCCTGACGAATCCCACCATTTCCCTACTAAATTTACATGCAGTACTATCTCAATACGCCAAACTTTCGGGATATAAAACTTAATTCTGACAAAAACAGAAGCTTTACCTCTCAATATCCCAGAGGCCAAACTACAGTCCCTTAAACAAAATTTTTAGTATTCCTGGCGATCAGATTCCCTGCGATACTTAGGAGTTAGAATAACCCCAACCTATAAGACACTATACCAAGCAAATGTCCCACCCCTGATACGTGATGTGGAAAATAGCCATAAAAAATGGTCATTGTGATGACATGGACTCTCATGGGTTAAAGTTTCTTAAAATTCAGCCAGACAGCATGATAGATTGTCTATAGAGGGGGGGGGGGGAAGTCCCTCATTGTTTATACAAGACTCTTGTGGACTCATGTAATTGTGTTGGCCACTGAAAGCCAGACGTATTGTTCTCCAGACTTTTCCAGTAACCATTGTATTGTAGTTGTGTATTGCTAATGTGATTACCTTAGTAGCCATTGTCTAGTCGGTGACTTGCAAACTTCATGTAGATATCCTCAGTCTTTCTATCCACATAATTTGAATGAGCATTGTCCATGTAGCTTGAAATTCGTCCAATGGGAGAAGCAATCTTGTCCAACCAATCGATGAGGACGCAGTGTGCCCAGAGGGAGGGCTGTGGCTATAAGACAGGACTTCTTTAAGCCACCAGTTGGATGAATGTTGATGGATGCTGATGGATCCAGTCTAAGCTCTTTGGAGCTGACTAGAGGATCAGGATATCTTATGGCTTCAATCTAGGGACTCCGGTGCCGGTTGGAGACCATATCGACAGCCTAGGGATTTCGACTCCGGCTGCCAGGATTGTAACATCATACCAGGACTACCTAAGGAGGACACTCAGGTTGGGACAGTTCAGTCACCTGTTACAGACTTTGCAGACTTCACACAGCTTCCTAAATCTGGCATTATTCTTTTCTCTGTGGGTGCCCGCCAAAAGCGGGGTGCTGCTGGATTTGAGTACATAGCACTGGAACCTCTGAAGCATGTGTAACGACATGGACTCTCATGGGTTAAACTTTCTTAAAATTCAGCCAGACAGGATTATAGATTGTTTATAGACGGGGGAGAAGTCCCTCATTGTTTCTACAAGACTCATGTAATTGTGTTGGCCACTGAAAGCCAGACGTATTGTTCTCCAGACTCTTTTCCAGTAACCATTGTATTGTAGTTGTGTATTGATAATGTAATTACCTTAGTAGCCATTGTCTAGTCGGTGACTTGCCGACTCCATGTAGATATACTGAGTCTTTCTATGCACATCATTTAAATGAACATTATCCATGCAGCTTGAAATTTATCCAATGGGAGAAGCAATCTTGTCCAACCAATCGATGAGGACGCAGTGTATCCTAAGGGAAGGTTATGGCTATAAAAGGGACTTCTTTAAGCCACCAGGGGAATGAAGGTTGATGGATCCAGTCTAAGCTCTTTGGAGCTGACTAGAGGATCAGGATATCTTATGGCTTCAATCTAGGGACTCCGGACCCGGTTGGAGACCATAACCACAGCCTAGGGATTTCGACTCCGGCTGCCAGGATTTTAACATCAAACCAGGTCTACCTAAGAAGGACACTCAGGTTGGGACAGTTCAGTCACCTGTTACAGAATTTGCAGACCTCAGACAGCTTGGAACCTGTGAGGCATGGACATTCTAAATCCCTGGTGAGCCAGCGGAAGGGTGAGACTCTGTTGCCTGTTACATTTGTGTGTTTTGCTGGTTATGTGTTATGTGTTATGTGCTGTTAATTGTTTGGGGATCCAATAAAGTCTAATTATTGTGGTTCCCTCACCTTGTGTTGTCTGAGTAGTGTTACGCCCACGGTTAAGGAGGCCGGTGTTCAGTTGGGATGAGCCCTGAGCCACGCTGTCTTTCTAAAGGCGGCGGGTTTTAGTGGACGAGAGCACCCACTGAGCCCCGTGTCTCCACACCAGGGTAATGGAGGAAACAGTGTCTCGTAGTCCCTGGCTCTTGACCGGCTGAGCTGGTAGATGGGCTCCAAGCATGCGGCCTTGGTTTTGGAGACAATCGCTATCTATATGTCCATGGCGCCCACATGTATAACAGCGCCATAGATTGGGCGAGTCACAGGCCCTGTTTGTAGTCCTTTGTTTTGGTGCAGCTTCTGCTGGGTAGCGGGACCATCCTTCTCGACCGGCTGGTGTTAGCAGTACTGCAGCTGGAATCCCATAAACATATTCCAGAACATAAGCCCTCTCTTCTCTTGAGGATCTAGGCCCCAATGCATCCAACAACGCTGTGGCTTGGGCCATTTTGGACAAAGTTGATTCCCGATTGTCACTAGATCCATGATGTGGCACATAGTTTAAATCCTCTGGGTCAATATCGGCGGGATCCTCATCGTCCTCTGCATCATTCTGGGCATCCCAACGGACTAATTTCTGGATCAAGGCTGACAGAGTCTCAGCGTTCCAGTAGATAATCTTTCGCCTCTGGCACAGATCCTGTAGCATCCATTTACTGCAGCGGTTGTAACTCCTCTCTTGTCCTTGTCCCATGGCTGAGCTGGTGGGGTTGGACATGGCAGCGTCCGAAACCTGAATGCCTCCCCTATGGCCTGCTAGGTATGCTTAAGTGCCTCCCTGGTTGCTGAGCCCTGGACGGTGTCCACGAACACCCGTCCGCTGCAGCTCCCCTGGGTAAACCAGGCTGAGTAGTATCCCACCGCTGCCACCAATTGTGGAGACACGGGGCTCAGTGGGTGCTCTCGTCCACTAAAACCCGCCGCCTTTAGAAAGACAGCGTGGCTCAGGGCTCATCCCAACTGAACGCCGCCCTCCTTATCCGTGGGCGTAACACTACTCAGACAACACAGGGTGAGGGAACCACAATAATTAGACTTTATTGGATCCCCAAACAATTAACGGCACGTAACCCATAACCAGCAAAACACACAAATGTAACAGGCAACAGAGTCTCACCCTTCCGCTGGCTCACCAGGGATTTAGAATGTCCATGCCTCAGAGGTTCCAGGGCTATTTACTCAAATCCAGCAGCACCCCGCTTTTGGCGGGCACCCACCGAGAAAAGAATAATGCCAGATTTAGGAAGCTGATAGCAGAGAGAGGTAGTAGAACGGGGCTTTAAAGAACCGCGCCAAGGATCCCAGATGTAATCTTGAATTAATGTAAACTTTTTATTTTGGCACAGGTCTACGCGTTTCAGGAGGCTCAGCTCCCTTCCTCAGGACCAGCAGGCACAAGATACATCAAATCAATCAAAAAGAGATTTGATGTATCTTGTGCCTGCTGGTCCTGAGGAAGGGAGCTGAGCCTCCTGAAACGCGTAGACCTGTGCCAAAATAAAAAGTTTACATTAATTCAAGATTACATCTGGGATCCTTGGCGCGGTTCTTTAAAGCCCCGTTCTACTACCTCTCTCTGCTATCAGCCGCTTGGGGTACTGCTGCCTTGATCCATATGTCACAACCCTGATTGGTGAGTAGGATTACTCTTCTTTCACCCCCTGTTTGTCAGGGTAAGACCCTATTGCGCTTTCATTTCCACAGGTTCTTTTTTTGCTTCTGAGATTTAGGAAGCTGTGTGAGGTCTGCAAAGTCTGTAACAGGTGACTGAACTGTCCCAACCTGAGTGTCCTCCTTAGGTAGTCCTGGTATGATGTTATAATCCTGGCAGCCGGAGTCGAAATCCCTAGGCTGTGGATATGGTCTCCAACCGGCACCGGAGTCCCTAGATTGAAGCCATAAGATATCCTGATCCTCTAGTCAGCTCCGAAGAGCTTAGACTGGATCCATCAGCATCCATCAACCTTCATCAACCCTGGTGGCTTAAATAAGTCCCTTTTATAGCCATAACCTTCCCTTAGGATACACTGCGTCCTCATTGATTGGTTGGACAAGATTGCTTCTCCCATTGGATGAATTTCAAGCTGCATGGATAATGTTCATTTAAATGATGTGCACAGAAAGACTCAGTATATCTACATGGAGTCGGCAAGTCACCGACTAGACAATGGCTACTAAGGTAATTACATTATCAATACACAACTACAATACAATGATTACTGGAAAAGTCTGGAGAACAATAGCTAAGCAAACATGACTTAGCACACATAAGAACAATAGTCTGGCTGAATGTTAAGAAACTTTAACCCATGAGAGTCCATGTCGTCACAGTCATCACTACAGATCTCGTTCTTGGCCAAAATCGCTACAATTAAAATGTCGGTCATCCCTAAATTTCTATATTTATTTGAAACACTCCCGGTGCGTGTTCCCGTGGGTGTGCTGAAAAAAATCCAGTCAACACTCTTGCAATTCATCTGGAACTCGGGAAGACACCGTATTCCAGATTTAGTTATGTGTGCACCCTGTAAAAAGGGGGGCCTGTCGTGCCCAAATCTTAAACTTTACTACTACGCCTCGCATCTACGTAACCTGGCCTCATGGACGACCCTACCGGCCTACAATAAGTGGACGGAGATAGAGAAGTTTTGGATGGCACCCTATCATCCGAGCTCCCTAATCTGGGGCCGCCCTAGTGAAACCCCCTCTAGAGACTTACTAGGCCCAATGGCATTCACAAGAGAGATTTGGCGGCAGTGTAGAATGAAGTTCCAGCTGGCGTCACAGTCCTCTCTGCTGACCCCTTTCCTGTTTACGCCATACCTGACGGAGGGTATGGGTCCGGGGGTGACAGGGTTGTGGGCAAAGACGGGCCTCTACTGTTTCCGAGATATAGTTAACCCAACGACCCTAAAATTGAAGCCATTTTCAGACTTACGATACCAATACAACCTACCCTTTTATCTGTATTTTTCGTACCAACAAATAACACATTTTTTTACAGACATCATGGGACTGACGGGGGTAAGCCGCCCAACCGCATTTGAGACCCTATGCTCTGGCCGGACCTCGACCAGGGGATTCATTTCAGCCATTTACGATATACTGACAACTGGGGACCCTTTGGATACAGTGAAACACACGTATATGAGGAGATGGGAGTGCTGGGTGGGACGCCTTTATCGGATGCACTCTGGTCAGTGATATGGGCTCGGACATTGTGGTCCTCAATTAGCACTCTCTACAAGGAGAATCAAGTTAAAATCCTCATGACATGGTACCACACGCCAGAACTCCTACACAAGTTTAATCATAACTACCCAGATGTCTGTTGGACGTGCGGCCTTGGAGGAGCGTCTCTATACCATGGTTTTTGGACATGCCCGGTCATCGGGAGTTTCTGGGAGGATGTAGAGTCGTTGATGGACAGATTGGTGGGTAGAAGTGTGTCCAGAGACCCGGTGGTGTTCTTGCTAAATGCCCTCCCGTCATCCCTAAGCAAATCGGAATTAAAGCTCCTTCTCCATATTCTTACAGCTGCCAAATGCCTAATCTCACTATTTTGGAAGAGGGTGGCCCCGCCGTCTGTCTCTGATCTGTTTGCTCGGATAAAAGATGTTAGAAATATGGAAAGATTGACAGCCCAGCTCCATAACACCATGGATGGGTTTGTAGCGACATGGTCTATTTGGGATGCGCTTGGAGACACTTACCAAATTTGAGGACGAAAATGGGTCTATGGCAACTCGTATTTCCCCTACACACAAACCTGAGGGGCTGTGCGGGGGCAGGCGTTCGAACTCAGCTCACCCTTCAATTGATTGACATTTAGTAAATTTATGACATAGCATATCTGTACACATACCTGTGAAATGTTTCTTTTACTTATGTAAGTGTATATTGTCTTTTGTTGCATAACATGTTAAAAACCCCTTTTTTTTCAAAAATAAAAAGTTGAATAAAAAAAGAAAACAAAACTTAGAATACCGTATGTTTTAGAGGATATTTTACACAGTGCCTTGTAGACCGGAGCAGCGCCACGAAATTCTGTGCAACAGCTTTGTGTTGGTGCAGCTTTGTTCTAAAGGAGTCCTGGGGCCTTGTGCCCATGAGAACGTACCCAGCCCTTCATCCATGGCACCGCGATCATACTGATGAGAGCGAGGTGTGGATAATGAATATGTCAGAGGCTCTTACCAGCTGCTGGCCCTGGACGCCCCACGCCGCGTGCTGCAGCACCGAGTCCTCCACCTCCGGGGGGTTCAGCTCCCAAACCTCCCTGAAACACAAACATGTCACATCGTCTCCATGTATAAGGCTGGTATCTGTGCAGAGGTCTGCGGAGACAAGCACGCACCTTGTGTGGATGTTGTAGATGACGTAGGAGGCCGTGTAGGAATAATAAAACACCTGCAATAAGAGGTACACGTGAATATATCACCAGTGCACAAATATACAGTCTGCAGACCGTGCCCCATCTGCAAGAGCCGACAGCTGCATGGCAGATATCCGTGTCACATGACTGCAAATATTATATATATTATTCACATTGAAGGCATCAAAACTATGAATTAACACATGTGGAGTGAAATACTTAACAAAAAAGTGTGAAACAAGTGAAAATCTGTCTTATATTCTCGGTTCTTCAGAGTAGCCACCTTTTGCTTTGATTACTGCTTTGCACACTCTTGGCATTCTCTTGATGAGCTACAAGAGGTAGTCACCGGAAATGGTCTTCACTTCACAGGTGCGCCCGGTCAGGTTTAATAAGTGGGATTTCTTGCCTTATAAATGGGGTTGGGACCATCAGTTGTGTTGTGCAGAAGTCTGGTGGGTACGCAGCTGATAGTCCTACTGAATAGACTGTTAGAATTTGTATTATAGCAAGAAAAAAGCAGCTAAGTAAAGAAAAACGAGTGGCCATCATTACTTTAAGAAATGAAGGTCAGTCAGTCCGAACAACTGGGAAAACTTTGAAAGTGTCCCCAAGTGCAGTGGCAAAAACCATCAAACGCTACAATGAAACTGGCTTACATGAGGACTGCCCCAGGAAAAGAAGACAAAAAGTCACCTCTGCTGCGGAGGATAAGTTTATCCGAGTCACCAGCCTCAGAAATCGCAGGTTAACAACAACTCAGATTAGAGACCAGGTCAATGCCACACAGAGTTCTAGCAGCAGACACATCTCTAGAACTGTTAAGAGGAGACTTTGTGCAGTAGGCCTTCATGGTAAAATAGCTGCTAAGGCCAGGCAACAAGCAGAAGAGACTTGTTTGGGCTAAAAAACACAAGGAATGGACATTAGACCAATGGAAATCTGTGCTTTGGTCTGAGGAGTCCAGATTTGAGATCTTTGGATCCAACCACCGTGTCTTTGTGCGACGCAGAAAAGGTGAATGGGTGGACTCTACATGCCTGGTTCCCAACATGAAGCATAGAGGAGGAGGTGTGATGGTGTGGGGGTGTTTTGCTGGTGACACTGTTGGGGATTGATTCAAGATTGAAGGCATACTGAACCAGCATGGCTACCACAGCATCTTGCAGCGGCGTGCTATTCCATCCGGTTTGCGTTTAATTGGACCATCATTTATTTTTCAACAGCACAATGACCCCAAACACACATCCAGGCTGTGTAAGGGCTATTTGACTAAGAAGGAGAGTGATGGGGTGCTACACCAGATGGCCTGGCCTCCACAGTCACCAGACCTGAACCCAATCAAGATGGTTTGGGGTAAGCTGGACCTCAGAGTGAAGGCAAAAGGGCCAACAAGTGCTAAGCATCTCTGGGAACTCCTTCAAGACTGTTGGAAAACCATTTCCGGTGACTACATCTTGAAGCTCATCAAGAGAATGCCAAGAGTGTGCAAAGCAGTAATCAAAGCAAAAGGTGGCTACTTTGAAGAACCTAGAATATAAGACATATTTTCAGTTGTTTCACACTTTTTTGTTAAGTATTTCCTTCCAGAAGGTGTGTCCAAACTTTTGGTCTGCACTAAGACACTAGGCCTATGCTAGTGTCTGTGCCTGTCCGTCCTATCTGCCTCAGTCTTCCCGATGCGCCCAAGGTCTACACTAGTGTCTGTGCCTGTCCGTCCTATCTGCCTCAGTCTTCCCGATGCGCCCAAGGTCTACACTAGTGTCTGTGCCTGTCTGTCCTATCTGCCTCAGTCTTCCCGATGCGCCCAAGGTCTACACTAGTGACTGTGCCTGTCCGTCCTATCTGCCTCAGCCATCCCGGTCTACACTAGTGACTGTGCCTGGCACCAGGTGTTCAAAGGGTGAGCCCAGTTACCCCCTGTGGTCCTACTCGCCTCCTTACCATCTCCAGCGGCGAGCATTACAATAGGGGAAGGGAGCAGAGCCCTGCTGAGCAGAGGCAGATGCATAACAGCAGTTGCGTTCTTGGTGGGTATGAGCTGCGATAACACCGATACTGGAGTAAAACATGGTTCTAACAACCAGCCATGCCTAAGCCACCTGTTTAAGGGAACAAACCTTAGGGGTTTTATATCTGTAAATAAAATTAGATAATCTCTTGCTTGGGGGGGATCAATATAAAGCCATGGCTGCGTTCCTCATATTGAAGTCTAGTCACCAGTTTGCATACTCTAATGCTACTGCTAGACAATCCACATGTGAGGGGCCACTAGACATCCGGACTCCTCCAGGGCCTGTAAGATCACCAGTTTGGATATAAGGGATCTGTCCTGTCCGTAAAATGAGCTTAAAACATTGTCAAGACCATGGAAGAACTTTAAGGAAAATTCCACCTAATAGAGATAAAGGAAGAGAAGACCACACCTCCACAACAGAGTCTGGGGTCAGCATTAGCGCGGCTGTCAATCAGTGCTATGCACAGAGCGGTGACTGAACCTGCGCTGGCGCCACCCTGATGACTGAAAGCTGGATGACTGAAAGTAGGAGGAATAAAGTTAATTTCATCCCAGTAGCCAAGCTTCGAACAAGCTTATAACACTAATAACCTGCACATTAACCCCATATCTATACGTTAATGGCGTTGTTTCACATGGCAGGTTCCCTTAAACTGCTCTAGAGTAGGGGAGATCTGTACCACAAGATACCTCAACTGAGAGACACAGTCCAGCTGGTCCTGGGAATTGTCCAGGGGGCTTTGAGCCAGCAATGGGAATTGAACTCTCAAGCCAAAGAATATTCTAAATCTCTTCACTAGATCTAACAAAGCAGCCAGGGAAGGAGCCAAATTGGTGAGAAAAATGAGAGTGTGGTCTGAGTGAAAAGTTACCCGGCAAGGGCTCGAGGTGAAAGGACAGGGGCCACGCCAGTCTGGAAATGTGCGAGATATATCCAAGTTAGAACCGAAAAGAAAGCGTGGGAGTCAGACATTAGCTGAATCCAAGATGAAAACTTGGGTGATATGGACTTAAGGTTTGGGCACTCAACAAAATTACAGGCCTTACGAGTGTACAGGCTCACCGCTATTATGATCCGGAACCATGGAAGATCATAATGTATCATTGGCAAAAAGTGACAAGAGCATTGGCAACTAATCTGGCCGCCATCCCCTTACTAACCATCAACACTAGAAGTAGCCGAGGAGTGAACTAACATTCTATGCACCAAGAATCCAGCCAGAGAAACTAGCTATCCTAAAGGAACGAAGGATGAATAACTCTCTGCCTCAGAGTAGATCCCCAAAGGTATAGCAAGCCCCTCACATTCAAAGACTACGGTGATATAGGAAAATACAATACACAGATGGAGGATAGGATTAGCAAAGGTGAGGCCCCACTAACTAAATAGGAAAGGATAGGAAAGGGGCTGATGGTGGCCAGAGAAAAACCCTACAAAAATCCAAATACCTGATAGTACAAAAAGGTCCTCAGATCGCACGATCTGCACTCCGTCCTATATCAGGCGCTCTTGTCAAACCAATGAATAGAAAAACAGGAACAATTACAAATTCAAGAAGAAACAAACACATGTACTTATAGGAGCAAAACTCCAAACATAGCTGCAGGGAGCTTCCCAGCTAAGCAACAGAGAGGGAAGATTCCTGCATGCAAATAAACTGACAATAACCACAGTAAATGACAAATTCAGATAAGTACAAAAAGAACAAAACAACTAAGAAAGAACCAAGCACTTATCTGGGGTAGATGTGGTCAGAAGCAAGATGAAAAGCCAGGTGAGCTACAGGACAATGATAACAGGCTCAGACTGCCAGGAGGCCCAGGCTTAAATAGGCAGAGAGTTAGCAATGGATACGCCCATTGCTCAAGAACACCTGGTCTCTGTCAAAATCATTTTTGGTCACAAGAGGGAGCCTCACAGCAGCAACAGCATAACTGACATTCACAACACACCGCCTAACCTGCGTAATGCTCTACATAAGCTGCAGCAATACCTAAGAAATTATAGCGTATATTCACATATTCTACAATATATATACAGTATATTGGCCGTACCAGACAAGGTCCTGGTCTGATGTGAGGGAATTGGATACAAGATCACATTCCTTAGCCTTGTGGGCAGCAACGTGGCTACAAAATATAATATCAGAGTTCACCAAAGAAATTGGAAGAGTAAGATTTAGAATAACCACCAACACCTCCTTGTCTCAATATATCCTATGTGATGTATATACAGCAGACTCAGTATATCCTATGTGATGTATATACAGCAGACTCAGTATATCCTATGTGATGTATATACAGCAGACTCAGTATATCCTATGTGATGTATATACAGCACTCAGTATATCCTATGTGATGTATATACACCAGACTCAGTATATCCTATGTGATGTATATACACCAGTTTCATTGTATCTTCTGATTGATATACAAAAATCTCAGTGTGAGACAGCCTACCAAAACTCATGACGCCTACATAAACCGTCGCCTATTTATCTATTCAAACAGTTCAGAAAAGACATTTTTATATTACCCATGTTCAAACACAATATGCATTTCGTAAAGGAAAAAAAAATGTAAAAAGTTAGTGCGGAATGGAGACCCACATGGTTGACACAGAAAGGGTGTTATACGTGTGGAGGGAGAAAGTGCACCTTGTGTAGACATATGGAGAAAACAAATGAACTTTATAATGTGATTAATAAGATATATTTGGTTATAGCGATTGTTAATTGCAACACCATACATGTTGTTTATATGGCAACGTGTGTGGTGTGCGATAAATACTACATAGGGTGCATGGTGAGACCCTTAAAGAGGATTGGTGAACATATTACGGCTGCTAAGCCTGATGGCACTGTGAATGGACAAGGATGGTTGGAATTTTCTAGGCTTTTTCACGATTATCATAATGGGGATGCGAGTTCCCGTAGGGTTAAAGGCATGGAGAGTTGGAACGCCGGCCCGGGGGGGAGCGCACTGTTAGCCCGCCCGGGGAGGGGGCCTGGGAGCGCACTGTTAGCCCGGCCCGGGGTGGGGACTGGGAGCGCACTGTTAGCCCGGCCTGGGGTGGGGACTGGGAGCGCACTGTTAGCCCGGCCTGGGGACTGGGAGCGCACTGTTAGCCGGCCCGGGGGGGGACTGGGAGCGCACTGTTAGCCCGGCCCGGGGTGGGGACTGGGTGCGCACTGTTAGCCGGCCCGGGGGGGGTGGGACTGGGAGCGCACTGTTAGCCCGGCCCGGGGTGGGGACTGGGAGCGCACTGTTAGCCCGGCCCGAGGTGGGGACTGGGAGCGCACTGTTAGCCCGGCCCGGGGTGGGGACTGGGAGCGCACTGTTAGCCCGGCCCGGGGTGGGGACTGGGAGCGCACTGTTAGGCGGACTTTGCACACTACAACATCGCAGGTGCGATGTCGGTGGGGTCAAATTGAAAGTAACGCACATCCGGCATCGCATGCGACATCGTAGTGTGTAAAGCCTAGATGATACGATTAACGAGCGCAAAATCGTCGTAATCGTATCATTGGTGCAGCGTCGGCGTAATCCATAATTACGCTGACGCGACGGTACGATGTTGTTCCTCGCTCCTGCGGCAGAGCACATCACTGTGTGTGAAGTCGCAGGAGCGAGGAACATCTCCTACCGGCGTCACCGCGGCTTCCGTAGGATATGCGGACGGAAGGAGGTGGGCAGGATGTTTACATCCTGCTCATCTCCACCCCTCTGCCGCTATTGGCCGCCTGCCGTGTGACGTCGCTATGACGCCGCACGTCCCGCCCTCTTAGGAAGGAGGCGGTTCGCCGGCCAGAGCGACGGTCGCAGGGCAGGGGAGTGCATGTGAAGCTGGCGTAGCGATAATTTTCGCTACGGCAGCTATCACACGATATCATACCTGCGACGGGGACAGGGACTATCGCGTGCGACATCGCAGCATCGGCTTGCGATGTCGCAACGTGCAAAGCCGCCCTTAGCCCGGCCGGGGTGGGGACTGGGAGCGCACTGTTAGCCCGGCCCGGGGGGGGACTGGGAGCGCACTGTTAGCCCGGCCCAGGGGGGGACTGGGAGCGCACTGTTAGCCCGGCCCGGGGGGGGACTGGGAGTGCACTGTTAGCCCGGCCCAGGGGGGGACTGGGAGCGCACTGTTAGCTGTCACAAGGCTTATTGGATAATTGAGGTAGGAGCTAGATTCCCTATTGGGTAAAATTATCGCAGCAACATTAGACATTTTTATTAAATGGGAAAATATAACGTTTTAAAAATTGAACACAGTTAATGTAGAACTGTCTTTTCTGAACTGTTTGAGCAGATAAATAGGCGAGGGTTTATGCATCACATTACATTGTAATGTGTCAAGTGACAGGTGCACATGACTGTGCTTAATAGACCGGGTGTATAAGGACGGTTTTATGTTCATATGCCAATGATTAAGAACGTTGTTAGAAACACGCCAGCGTTTGGGGGGCTGCGTCCTCACATCAGCTTTTATTCTTGACATGGAAATAAAATATTGAATAATTAAATGAAGAGACGCCTCCTCAGGTCAGAATAAGACCTGCACAACCTTCTACTCCGCTTCCTCCTCCACCTCCTCCTCCTCTGGTCAGAATAAGACCTGCACAACCTTCTACTCCGCTTCCTCCTCCTCCTCCTCCTCTGGTCAGAATAAGACCTGCACAACCTTCTACTCCGCTTCCTCCACCTCCTCCTCCTCTGGTCAGAATAAGACCTGGACCACCTTCTACTCTGCTTCCTCCTCCACCTCCTCCTCCTCTGGTCAGAATAAGACCTGCACAACCTTCTACTCCGCTTCCTCCTCCACCTCCTCCTCCTCTGGTCAGAATAAGACCTGCACCACCTTCTACTCGGCTTCCTCCACCTCCTCCTCCTCCTCTGGTCAGAATAAGACCTGCACAATCTTCTACTCCGCTTCCTCCTCCTCCTCTGGTCAGAATAAGACCTGCACAACCTTCTACTCCGCTTCCTCCTCCACCTCCTCCTCCTCTGGTCAGAATAAGACCTGCACAATCTTCTACTCCGCTTCCTCCTCCTCCTCTGGTCAGAATAAGACCTGCACCACCTTCTACTCGGCTTCCTCCACCTCCTCCTCCTCCTCTGGTCAGAATAAGACCTGCACAACCTTCTACTCCGCTTCCTCCTCTTCCTCCTCCTCTGGTCAGAATAAGACCTGCACAACCTTCTACTCCGCTTCCTCCTCCTCCTCCTCCTCTGGTCAGAATAAGACCTGCACAACCTTCTACTCCGCTTCCTCCACCTCCTCCTCCTCAGGTCAGAATAAGACCTGCACAACCTTCTACTCCGCTTCCTCCTCAGGTCAGAATAAGACCTGCACAACCTTCTACTCCGCTTCCTCCTCCCCCTCCTCCTCTGGTCAGAATAAGACCTGCACAACCTTCTACTCCGCTTCCTCCTCCTCCTCCTCCTCTGGTCAGAATAAGACCTGCACAACCTTCTACTCTGCTTCCTCCACCTCCTCTGGTCAGAATAAGACCTGCACAACCTTCTACTCCGCTTCCTCCTCCTCCTCCTCCTCTGGTCAGAATAAGACCTGCACAACACTCTACTCCGCTTCCTCCTCCACCTCCTCCTCCTCTGGTCAGAATAAGACCTGCACAACCTTCTACTCCGCTTCCTCCTCCACCTCCTCCTCCTCTGGTCAGAATAAGACCTGCACCACCTTCTACTCCGCTTCCTCCTCCTCCGCCTCCTCTGGTCAGAATAAGACCTGCACCACCTCCTACTCCGCTTCCTCCACCTCCTCCTCTGGTCAGAATAAGACCTGCACCACCTTCTCCTTCGCTTCCTCCTCCTCCTCCTCTGGTCAGAATAATACCTGCACCACCTTCTCCTCTGCTTCCTCCTCCTCCTCCTCTCGTCAGAATAATACCTGCACCACCTTCTCCTCCGCTTCCTCCACCTCCTCCTCCTCTGGTCAGAATAATACCTGCACCACCTTCTCCTCCGCTTCCTCCTCCTCCTCTGGTCAGAATAAGACCTGCACCACCTTCTCCTCCGCTTCCTCCGCCTCCTCCAACTCCTGTCAGAATAAGACCTGCACCATCCTCTACTCCGCTTCCTCCTCCTCCTCTGGTCAGAATAAGACCTGCACCACCTTCTCCTCCGCTTCCTCCGCCTCCTCCTGTCAGAATAAGACCTGCACCACCTTCTACTCTGCTTCCTCCACCTCCTCATCCTCTGGTCAGAATAAGACCTGCACCACTTTCTACTCCGCTTCGTCCACCTCCTCCTGTCAGAATAAGACCTGCACCACCTTCTACTCTGCTTCCGCCACCTCTGGTCAGAATAAGACCTGCACCACCTCGTATACCACTTCCTCCACCTCTGGTCAGAATAAGACCTGCACCACCTTCTACTCCGCTTCCTCCACCTCCTCCTGTCAGAATAAGACCTGCACCAACTTCTATTCCGCTTCCTCCTCCTCTAGTCAGAATAAGACTTGCACCACCACCTACTCCGCTTCCTGCACCTCCTCTTGTCAGAATAAGACCTGCACCATCTTCTTCTCCGCTTCCTCCACCTCCTCCTCCTCTGGTCAGAATAAGACCTGCACCACCTTCTACTCAGCTTCCTCCACCTCCTCCTGTCAGAATAAGACCTGCACCACCTTCTACTCCGCTTCCTCCACCTCCTCCTGTCAGAATAAGACCTGCACCAACTTCTATTCCGCTTCCTCCTCCTCTAGTCAGAATAAGACTTGCACCACCACCTACTCCGCTTCCTGCACCTCCTCTTGTCAGAATAAGACCTGCACCATCTTCTTCTCCGCTTCCTCCACCTCCTCCTCCTCTGGTCAGAATAAGACCTGCACCACCTTCTACTCCGCTTCTTCCACCTCCTCCTCTGGTCAGAATAACACCTACACCACCTCCTACTCCGCTTCCTCCACCTCCTTCTCCCCTGGTTAGAATAAGACCTGCACCACCTTCTATTCCGCTTCCTCCTCCTCTGGTCAGAATAAGACCTGCACCACCTTCTACTCAGCTTCCTCCACCTCCTCCTGTCAGAATAAGACCTGCACCACCTTCTATTCCGCTTCCTCCTCCTCTGGTCAGAATAAGACCTGCACCACCTTCTACTCAGCTTCCTCCACCTCCTCCTGTCAGAATAAGACCTGCACCAGCTTCTATTCCGCTTCCTCCTCCTCTGGTCAGAATAAGACCTGCACCACCTTCTAATCAGCTTCCTCCACCTCCTCCTGTCAGAATAAGACCTGCACCATCTTCTACTCTGCTTCCTCCACCTCCTCCTCCTCTGTTCAGAATAAGACCTGCACCACCTCGTATACCACTTCCTCTACCTCTGGTCAGAATAAGACCTGCACCACCTTCTACTCCGCTTCTTCCACCTCCTCCTCTGGTCAGAATAACACCTACACCACCTCCTACTCCGCTTCCTCCACCTCCTTCTCCCCTGGTCAGAATAAGACCTGCACCACCTTCTACTCCGCTTCCTCCACCTCCTTCTCCTCTGGTCAGAATAAGACCTGGACCACCTCCTACTCCGCTTCCTCCACCTCCTCCTCTGGTCAGAGTAAGACCTGGACCACCTCCTACTCAGCTTCCTCTACCTCCTCCTCCTCTGGTTATAATAAGACCTGCACCACCTTCTACTCCGCTTCCTCCACCTCCTTCTCTTCTGGTTAGAATAAGACCTGCACCACCTTCTACTCCGCTTCCTCCACCTACTTCTCCTCTGGTTAGAATAAGACCTGCACCACCTTCTACTCCGCTTCCTCCACCTCCTTCTCCTCTGGTCAGAATAAGACCTGGACCACCTCCTACTCCGCTTCCTCCACCTACTTCTCCTCTGGTTAGAATAAGACCTGGACCACCTCCTACTCCGCTTCCTCCACCTCCTTCTCCTCTGGTTAGAATAAGACCTGCACCACCTTCTACTCCGCTTCCTCCACCTACTTCTCCTCTGGTCAGAATAAGACCTGGACCACCTCCTACTCCGCTTCCTCCACCTCCTCCTCTGGTCAGAGTAAGACCTGCACCACCATCTTCAGCATTGCGAGGGGTAAACGACAGCAGGCTATTCTGAGACTCGTCTGTCTGGGGGACAAACCTCACACCGCGCCGGAGCTATGGACGGGGATAAAACAACAGACGAGTGGCTGGTGACGGTGGACCTACAGCCCGGCCTGGTGCTGTGCTATAACGGGCGAGATCTCGTCGCAGCTCTGGGCCTATGCAGATTGGCACACATCCCTTCTCTGGCGCATTTGCTGAATTTGGTTGTGCAGCGCTTCCTCACAAAAATACTCACGTGTCAGAGCTTCTGCTGAAAGTGCGGGCAGTATGTGCGCTCTTTTGGCTTTTTCACTTTATTGCTGCTACTTGCATGTCTGCACTGCAAAGTCATTTCAGCTTCCCGCTCATGACCTCATATGCGACGTACCAACATGGTGGAACTCCACCCAACATATGGTGGAGAGACTGTGTGAGCAGCAGCAGGCACTGGTGGAGCTAAGCTGCAGCAAGCACGGCAGGATCACAGTTCGGATAGAGTATGTAATACCAGGAAGCAATGTTTGCAGCATCATGGTGGAAGAGCAACATGTCCACATGTCTATCCATACTAAGTGATGTGTCTGACCCATATAACCTATATAAGACCTGCACCACCTCATATACCACTTCCTCCACCTCCTCCTCCTCTGGTCAGAATAAGACCTGCACCCCCTTCTACTCAGTTTCCTCCACCTCCTCCTCCTCTGGTCAGAATAAGACCTGCACCCCCTTCTACTCCGCTTCCTCCACCTCCTCCTCCTCTGGTCAGAATAGACCTGCACCACCTTCTACTACGCTTCCTCCACCTCCTCCTCCTCTGGTCAGAATACAACCTGCACCACCTTCTACTACGCTTCCTCCACCTCTGGTCAGAATAAGACCTGCACCACCTCGGATAGTGCGTATTTCCAGGAGGCAGCCTTTTTCACCAACATGGTGGAAGAGCAACATGTCCACATGTCTATCCATAATAAGTGATGTGTCTGACCCATATAACTTCTGGGTTTCTAAATGTGACACATGGCCTGAGATTGACCTTTACGTCTTGGAGGTGCTGACCTGTCCTGCGGCAAGTATACTGTCGGCAGATTTGTTTAGCACGCCAGGGGGTGTGATCACAGACTGGGGGATCCACCTGTCCACAGCCAACGTAGGCAAGCTGACATTCATCAAAGTGAACCAGGCGTGGATCACACAGGACTTGTCCGTACCTTCGGCTGACGGGTGAACTATACTATCCACATCCAGGCATTGGTATACTGTATTTGCCATTCACAAAGTTTTGGGGTCTCTCAAAAGAAAAGAAAAACAAAAAAAAAAGCGTTGGTTACTTTCTCCTACGCCTCTTCCACCTCCTCATCCTCCTCCACTTGGACCTCTGCCTTCTTGTTCAAGAGTATTATTTTTTTTACTCTGTAATCTTTAAAAGGAGTTCTGTCTGTTCTGTGGGGGGGAGGGTAACTGTGAAAACATTCTCCATGGGGGGGAAAGGTAACTGAAAACAGGGTCTGTGGGAGGGGGAGCTGTGAAAACAGGCTTTGTGGGGGGGGACTGTGAAAACAGGCTCTGTGGGCGGGGAGGGAACTGTGAAAACAGGCTCTGTGGGTGGGAAGGGAACTGTGAAAACAGGCTCTGTGGGGGGGAAGGGAACTGTGAAAAAAGGCTCTTTGGGGGAGGGAACTGTGAAAAAGGCTCTGTGGGGGGGAAGGAACTGTGAAAACAGGCTCTGTGTGGGGGAAGGGAACTGTGAAAAAAGGCTCTGTGGGCGGGGAGGGAACTGTGAAAACAGGCTCTGTGGGCGGGGAGGGAACTGTGAAAACAGGCTCTGTGGGGGGGAAGGGAACTGTGAAAAAAGGCTCTGTGGGGGGGAAGGGAACTGTGAAAAAAGGCTCTGTGGGCGGGGAGGGAACTGTGAAAACAGGCTCTGTGGGGGGGGAGGGAACTGTGAAAAAAGGCTCTTTGGGGGGGAGGGAACTGTGAAAAAGGCTCTGTGGGGGGGAGGGAACTGTGAAAAAGGCTCTGTGGGGGGGAAGGAACTGTGAAAAGAGACTCTGTGGGGGGCGGTAGGGCACTGTGAAAACAGGCTTTGCGGGGGGAACTGTGAAAACAGGCTCTGTGGGGGGGAAGGGAACTGTGAAAACAGGCTCTGTGGGGGGTAGGGCACTGAAAACAGGCTCTGTGGGGGGGGGAGTTGGGCACTGTGAAAACAGGCTTTGCGGGGAGAACTGTGAAAACAGGCTCTGTGGGGGGGAAAGGAACTGTGAAAACAGCCTCTATGGGGGGAGTTGGAACTGTGAAAACAGGCTTTGCGTGGGGGGGTACTCTGTGAAGACAGGCTCTGTGGGGGGGAGGGCACTGTGAAAACAGGTTTTTTTTTGGGGGGGTCAATGAAAACAGGCTCTCTGGGGGGGAGGGAACTGTGAAAATAGGCTCTGTGGGGGCGAAGGAACTGTGAAAACAGGCTCTGGGGGCACTATTAAAATGTTTAATTTCTCCATTTCCTTCCTATGTAACCATGATTGCTATGATGACAGAAGCTCTTTAAGTCATTTCCCTGTCCACATTTGTTTGCAGGGCTATTGTCCTGCTCTTACCCCCATTTTGTTCCGTTTTGTAGCCCCCTGCTCTTACTACAACCATTTTGCAGCACAGAGGTTCAGGTAACCATTGACTTCTATGGGGTTTGGGATCAATATTGGGTACCGAACTAAACTTTTCACTACAGCTTAGCCAAACCTGCAGAACTAAGGGTCCGCTCATTTCTAAACATGGGGTCTGAGGATCAGGATGATGGTAAGTAGAGGAGCGCTGGCCCATATGAAGGGGAGATGATGACCTGCTGGTTATTCCATGTAGTTCTGTGGGAGCCACATATTAGGGCCACAAAGGACAGACAAGTGCTGCAGGGGCCCCAGCATGAAACCAGCTGGTCGTGACGTCTTCATATTCTCCAGGATAAAGGCCAAATAATACCCCCTCCCACGCTTGCTATGAGGTGGCCTGACAAATTTAGGTTTAACAGCTTAATTAAAGGATAGGGTGGCTGAGGGTCATATTTAGAGGTCGCTCATTTAACTACGGCTTTAGCTATAACCTTCAGAAGCCATGTCTCCACAAATCTTCACCCTTCGTCTCCCAGTCTAAGAATAATGGGCCGATGCCAGGGGCATCAGAAGTCAGATATCTTCCCCATAGCGGCACCCAAAGACTGCACCTCAGATGGCCTCCTCTCACCTGCTTCACGTCATAGGCCAGGAGCACAAAGCGTTGGTCTGGAGACAGCGAGTAACCGGAGGCCTTGAAGGTCACCTACAAACAAAGTGCATGTCAGAATCCTGGAAGGTACCATGCAAGAGGAAGGACACCCCGAAATGTCAGCCCCCACTGGGGTCAGAGCTCAGGACTACTGAGGATTAAGTTCCCTGAGGATGGTATCTGCATCCTGACCATGAAAAGATGTAGACCCCCAATATCGTGACCTTGGGGGCTGATGTGAGCTGTCATCTGTGCACATGGAGGCTCCTGGTGTGTACTCCCATCGTTACTTTATGCCCCATTTCCCACGAGAGGCCTTGGGGCATTTGTTCTTTATATCTTTATAGGACAAACCGCACTATAAAGTGGGGGTCCAATAGGGGTATATGACTACGCCATTAGTATCACCTAACCCATGGTGACACCAAACGCAATACGAGGGTGGACGTCCACAGGCCATTATGCGCTTCTGCTTGGAGCCCCACAATCTGAAGTGTAAAGGGTGTTTGACACGCAGCGATATCACTAGCGAGCGTACCCGCCCCCGTCGTTTGTGCATCAGGGGCAAATTGCTGCCTGTGGCGCACAATATCGTTAGGAGCCGTCACACGGACTTACCTGCCTAGCGACGTCGCTGTGGCCGGGGAACCGCCTCCTTTCTGGCGTCACAGCGGCACCACTAAGCGGCCGCCCATTAGAAGCGTAACATCCCGCCCACTTCCTTGCTTCCTCATTGCCGGCTGCAGGTAAGCTGCAGTTCGTCGTTCCCGGGGTGTCACACGTAGCGATCTGTGCTGCCGCAGGAACGATGAACAACCTGTGTCCTGCAACAATAAACGATTTTTTGAAAATGAACGACGTGTCACCGATGGACGATTTGGTGAGTATTTTCCATTGTTAACGACCGCTTGTTGGTGTCACACGCAATGACGTCGCTAACGATGCCGGATGTGCGTCACGGAATCCGTGACCCCGGCGATATATCGTTAGATACGTCGCGGCATGTGACGGGGCCTTTAGGGAAGCTTCATCCCCAGGAGCTCCACGGCCATCCCAAAGACTTCTCCGGTGTCCTCCATCCTGACCATTGTCTCTCTATACTACAGGTCCCGGTGTGAGCTCAGGATTGGCAGCTCTCCAGCCTGTGTTGGCGCTGTAGAAACTAGAGAAAAAGTATATACTTACAAACGTTGAATTCTCCAGAAGCATGGTGGTCTCATTGGTCTCAGTGTTAAATTTCAAGACGTAGCCATCCCTGTTCTTATATACAATCTCATGTTCTGAAAAATAACAAGAAAGTGGCACTGAAGAGCGGACAGCAGAAGACCCCTGACCTCTGCCTGCATCACCGATCACACACACACAACGCCCGCATCACCGGTCACACACACAACGCCTGCATCACCGGTCACACACACAACACCCGCATCACCGATCACACACACACAACGCCTGCACCACTGATCACACACACAACGCCCGCATCACCGGTCACACACAACGCCCGCACCACCGATCTCACACACAACGCCTGCACTACCGGTCACACACACACAACGCCCGCATCACCGATCACATACACAATGCCCGCATCACCGGAGAAACACAACGCCCGCACCACCGATCACACACAACGCCCGCTTCACCGATCTCACACACAACGCCCGCATCACCGGTCACACACACAACAGCTGCATCACCGGAGACACACAACGCCCGCATCACCGGTCACACACAACGCCCGCATCACCGATCTCACACACAATACCCGCACCACCGATCTCACACACAACGCCTGCACCACCGGTCACACACACAACGCCCGCATCGCCGATCACACACACAACGCCCGCATCACCAGAGACACACAACGCCCGCACCACCGATCACACACAACGCCTGCACCACCGATCACACACACAACGCCCGCATCACCGGTCACACACACAACGCCCGCACCACCGATCACACACAACGCCCGCACCACCGATCTCACACACAACGCCCGCACAACCGGTCACACACACAACGCCCGCATCACCGGTCACACACAACGCCCGCATCACCGATCACACACACAACGCCTGCACCACCGATCTCACACACAACGCCTGCACTACCGGTCACACACACACAACGCCCGCATGACCGATCTCACACACAACGCCCGCACCACCGATCTCACACACAACGCCTGCACAACCGGTCACACACACACAACGCCCGCATCGCCGATCACACACAATGTCCGCACCACCGATCTCACACACAACGCCAGCACCACCGATCTCACACACAACGCCCGCATCACCGGTCACACACAACGCCCGCATCACCGATCACACACACAACGCCTGCACCACTGATCACACACACAACGCCCGCATCACCGGTCACACACAACGCCCGCACCACCGATCTCACACACAACGCCTGCACTACCGGTCACACACACACAACGCCCGCATGACCGATCACACACAACGCCTGCACCACCGATCTCACACACAACGCCTGCACCACTGATCACACACACAACGCCTGCACCACTGATCACACACACAACGCCCGCATCACCGGTCTCACACACAACGCCCGCATCACCGATCACACACACAACGCCTGCACCACTGATCACACACACAACGCCCGCATCACCGGTCACACACAACGCCCGCACCACCGATCTCACACACAACGCCCGCACTACCGGTCACACACACACAACGCCCGCATCACCGATCACATACACAATGCCCGCATCACCGGAGAAACACAACGCCCGCACCACCGATCACACACAACGCCCGCTTCACCGATCTCACACACAACGCCCGCACCACCGATCTCACACACAATGCCCGCACCACCGATCTCACACACAACGCACGCACCACCGATCTCACACACAACGCCTGCACCACCGATCACACACAACGCCTGCAGCACCGGTCACACACACAACGCCCGCATCGCCGATCACACACACAACGCCCGCATCGCCGATCACACACACAACGCCCGCATCACCGGAGACACACAACGCCTGCACCACCGATCACACACAACGCCTGCACCACCGATCACACACACAACGCCCGCATCACCGGTCACACACACAACGCCCGCATCACCGGAGACACACAACGCCTGCACCACCGATCACACACAACGCCTGCACCACCGATCACACACAACGCCTGCACCACCGGTCACACACACAACGCCCGCATCACCGGTCACACACACAACGCCCGCACCACCGATCACACACAACGCCCGCACCACCGATCTCACACACAATACCCGCACCACCGATCTCACACACAACGCCTGCACCACCGATCTCACACACAACGCCTGCACCACCGGTCACACACACAACGCCCGCATCGCCGATCACACACACAACGCCCGCATCACCGGAGACACACAACGCCCGCACCACCGATCACACACAACGCCTGCACCACCGATCACACACACAACGCCCGCATCACCGGAGACACACAACGCCTGCACCACCGATCACACACCACGCCTGCACCACCGATCTCACACACAACGCCTGCACCACCGGTCACACACACAACGCCCGCATCGCCGATCACACACACAACGCCCGCATCACCGGAGACACACAATGCCCGCACCACCGATCACACACAACGCCTGCACCACCGATCACACACACAACGCCCGCATCACCGGTCACACACACAACGCCCGCACCACCGATCACACACACAACGCCCGCACCACCGATCACACACAACGCCCGCACCACCGATCTCACACACAACGCCTGCACAACCGGTCACACACACAACGCCCGCATCGCCGACCACACACACAACGCCCGCATCACCGGAGACACACAACGCCCGCACCACCAATCTCACACACAACGCCTGCACCACCAATCACACACACAACGCCCGCATCACCGATCACACACACAACGCCCGCATCACCGGTCACACACACAACGCCCGCACCACCGATCTTACACAACGCCCGCATCACCGATCTCACACACAACGCCCGCACCACCGGTCCCACACACAACGCCCGCATCACCGGTCACACACACAACCCCGCATCACCAGTCACACACACAACGCCCGCATCACCGATCACACACAACGCCCGCACCACCCATCACACACAACGCCTGCACCACCGATCACACACACAGCGCCCGCATCACCGATCACACACACAACGCCCGCATCACCGATCACACACAACGCCCGCACCACCCATCACACACAACGCCTGCACCACCGATCACACACACAATGCCCGCACCACCCATCACACACAACGCCCGCACCACCCATCACACACAACGCCCGCACCACCCATCACACACAACGCCCGCATCACCCGTCACACACAACGCCCGCACCACCGATCTCACACACGCCTGCACCACCGGTCACACACACACAACGCCCGCATCACCGATCACATACACAATGCCTGCATCACCGGAGAAACACAACGCCCGCACCACCGATCACAGAACGCCCGCATCACCGATCACACACAATGCCCGCTTCACCGATCTCACACACAACGCCCGCACCACCGATCTCACACACAATGCCCGCACCACCGATCTCACACACAATGCCCGCACCACCGATCTCACACACAATGCCCGCACCACCGCTCTCACACACAACGCACGCACCACCGATCTCACACACAACGCCTGAACCACCGGTCACACACACAACGCCCGCATCGCCGATCACACACACAATGCCCGCATCACCGGAGACACACAACGCCTGCACCACCGATCACACACAACGCCTGCACCACCGATCACACACACAACGCCCGCATCACCGGTCACACACAACGCCCGCACCACCGATCACACACAACGCCCGCACCACCGATCTCACACACAATACCCACACCACAGATCTCACACACAACGCCTGCACCACCGATCTCACACACAACGCCTGCACCACCGGTCACACACACAACGCCCGCATCGCCGATCACACACACAACGCCCGTATCACCGGAGACACACAACGCCTGCACCACCGATCACACACACAACGCCCGCATCACCGGTCACACACACAACGCCCGCACCACCGATCACACACAACGCCCGCACCACCGATCTCACACACAACGCCTGCACCACCGATCTCACACACAACGCCTGCACAACCGATCTCACACACAACGCCTGCACAACCGGTCACACACACAACGCCCGCATCGCCGATCACACACAATGTCTGCACCACCGATCTCACACACAACGCCCGCATCGCCGATCACACACACAACGCCCGCATCACCGGAGATACACAACGCCCGCACCACCGATCTCACACACAACGACTGCACCACCAATCACACACACAACGCCCGCATCACCGATCACAAACACAACACCCGCACCACCGATCACACACAACGCCCGCATCACCGGTCACACACACAACGCCCGCACCACCGATCACACACAACGCCCGCATCACCGATCTCACACACAACGCCCGCACCAACGGTCACACACACAACGCCCACATCACCGGTCACACAAACAACCCCGCATCACCAGTCACACACACAACGCCCGCATCACCGATCACACACACACACAACGCCCGCACCATCAATCACACACACAACGCCCGCATCACCGATCACACACACAACGCCCGCATCACCGATCACACACACAACGCCCGCATCACCGATCACACACAATGCCCGCACCACCCATCACACACAACGCCTGCACCACCGATCACACACACAACGCCCGCACCACCCATCACACACAACGCCCGCACCACCCATCACACACAACGCCCGCATCACCCGTCACACACAACGCCCGCATCACCGATCACACACACACAACGCCCGCACCACCGATCACACACACACAACGCCCGCATCACCCGTCACACACAGCACCCGCACCACCGATCACACACACACACAACGCCCCCACCACCAATCACACGCAACGCCCACACCACCCGTCACATGTAGTCTATCCCGCTCGCCACACACAATGCCCACATCACCCGTCAATGCGTTATGCCTTCATAGAAACTGTGAGGTTGCACACTGTTCACACAGTGCATAATGGGGAGTTGACTCACTTTTGCTGCAGTGCGAGATAGCACAGGAACACCCAGTACATTAAAAGTCCAATCGGATTATTACATCCTCCATAAACCGCAGCTTAAAAACATAACATGAGCCTCTTCCGGCTTTACTGGCAAATAAACAAAACAATCACGGAATACAATTCGTTTAGCTCACGGTTTAACAGTCCGTTAATTCAGTGGTTCGCCGGCTCAGGTTTAGATCCACTCTCCTTAGAGGTGTCCAGAGAGGCCGCAATACCTCCATGCACTGGAGCAGCCTCTCCACACTGGCTGATCACACACTCTCTGCCTCCTGCCAGTCCCTCCACACAGGCTGCTGTTCACACACTCTCTGCCTCCTGGCAGTCCCTCTCAGTCTGGCTCCTGCCAGTCTCTGTACACAGGCTGCTGTTCACACACTCTCTGCCTCCTGGCAGTCCCTCTCAGTCTGGCTCCTGCCAGTCTCTGTACACAGGCTGCTGTTCACACACTCTCTGCCTCCTGGCAGTCCCTCTCAGTCTGGTTCCTGCCAGTCTCTCCACACAGGCTGCTGATCACACACTCTCTTCCTCCTGGCAATCTCTCTCAGTCTGGCTCCTGCCAGTCTCTCTACACAGGCTGCTGATCACACTCTCTTCCTCCTGGCAGTCTCTCTCAGTCTGGCTCCTGCCAGTCTCTCTACACAGGCTGCTGATCACACACTCTCTGCCTCCTGGCAATCTCTCTCAGTCTGGTTCCTGCCAGTCTCTGTACACAGGCTGCTGATCACACTCTCTTCCTCCTGGCAGACTCTCTCAGTCTGGCTCCTGCCAGTCTCTCCACACAGGCTGCTGATCACACTGTCTGCCTCCTGGCAATCTCTCTCAGTCTGGCTCCTGCCAGTCTCTCTACACAGGCTGCTGATCACACTCTCTTCCTCCTGGCAATCTCTATCAGTCTGGTTCCTGCCAGTCTCTCCACACAGGCTGCTGATCACACTCTCTGCCTCCTGGCAGTCTCTCTCAGTCTGGTTCCTGCCAGTCCCTCCACACCGGCTGCTGTTCACACACTCTCTGCCACCTGGCAGTCTCTCTCAGTCTGGTTCCTGCCAGTCTCTCCACACAGGCTGCTGTTCACACACACACTCTGGCTCCTGCCAGTCTCTCCACACAGGCTGCTGTTCACACACACTCTGCCTCCTGGCAGTCTCTCTCAGTCTGGTTCCTGGCAGATTCTCCACACAGGCTGCTGATCACACACTCTCTGCCTCCTGGCAGTCTCTCTCAGTCTGGTTCCTGCCAGTCTCTCCACACAGGCTGCTGATCACACACTCTCTGCCTCCTGGCAGTCCCTCTCAGTCTGGTTCCTGCCAGTCTCTCTACACAGGCTGCTGATCACACACTCTCTGCCTCCTGGCAGTCTCTCTCATCTGGTTCCTGCCAGTCTCTCCACACAGGCTGCTGATCACACACTCTCTGCCTCCTGGCAGTCCCTCTCAGTCTGGTTCCTGCCAGTCTCTCTACACAGGCTGTTCACACACTCTGCCTCCTGGCAGTCTCTCTACAGAGGCTCCTGTTCACACATACTCTGCGGCCTGGCAGTCTCCCTCTCAGTCTGGTTCCTGCCAGTCTCTCCACACAGGATGCTGTTCACACACACACTCTGGCTCCTGCCAGTCTCTCCACACAGGCTGCTGTTCACACACTCTCTGCCTCCTGGCAGTCTCTCTCAGTCTGGTTCCTGCCAGTATCTGTACACAGGCTGCTGTTCACACACTCTCTGCCTCCTGGCAGTCTCTCTCAGTCTGGTTCCTGCCAGTCTCTCCACACAGGCTGCTGATCACACTCTCTTCCTCCTGGCAATCTCTCTCAGTCTGGCTCCTGCCAGTCTCTCTACACAGGCTGCTGTTCACACACTCTGCCTCCTGGCAGTCTCTCTCAGTCTGGCTCCTGCCAGTCTCTCCACACAGGCTGCTGATCACACTCTCTTCCTCCTGGCAATCTCTCTCAGTCTGGTTCCTGCCAGTCTCTCCACACAGGCTGCTGATCACACTCTCTGCCTCCTGCCAGTCCCTCCACACAAACTGCTGATCACACACTCTCTGCCTCCTGGCAGTCCCTCTCAGTCTGGTTCCTGCCAGTCCCTCCACACCGGCTGCTGATCACACACTCTCTGCCTCCTGGCAGTCCCTCTCAGTCTGGTTCCTGCCAGTCCCTCCACACCGGCTGCTGATCACACACTCTCTGCCTCCTGGCAGTCCCTCTCAGTCTGGTTCCTGCCAGTCTCTCTACACAGGCTGCTGTTCACACACTCTCTGCCTCCTGGCAGTCTCTCTCAGTCTGGTTCCTGCCAGTCTCTCCACACAGGCTGCTGTTCACACACACACACTCTGGCTCCTGCCAGTCTCTCTACACAGGCTGCTGTTCACACACACACTCTGGCTCCTGCCAGTCTCTCTACACAGGCTGCTGTTCACACACACTCTGCCTCCTGGCAGTCTCTCTCAGTCTGGTTCCTGGCAGATTCTCCACACAGGCTGCTGATCACACACTCTCTGCCTCCTGGCAGTCTCTCTCAGTCTGGTTCCTGCCAGTCTCTCCACACAGGCTGCTGATCACACACACTCTGCCTCCTGGCAGTCTCTCTCAGTCTGGTTCCTGCCAGTCTCTCCACACAGGCTGCTGATCACACACTCTCTGCCTCCTGGCAGTCCCTCTCAGTCTGGTTCCTGCCAGTCTCTCTACACAGGCTGTTCACACACTCTGCCTCCTGGCAGTCTCTCTACAGAGGCTCCTGTTCACACATACTCTGCGGCCTGGCAGTCTCCCTCTCAGTCTGGTTCCTGCCAGTCTCTCCACACAGGCTGCTGTTCACACACTCTCTGCCTCCTGGCAGTCTCTCTCAGTCTGGTTCCTGCCAGTCTCTGTACACAGGCTGCTGTTCACACACTCTCTGCCTCCTGGCAGTCTCTCTCAGTCTGGTTCCTGCCAGTCTCTGTACACAGGCTGCTGTTCACACACTCTCTGCCTCCTGGTAGTCTCTCTCAGTCTGGTTCCTGCCAGTCTCTCTACACAGGCTGCTGATCACACTCTCTGCCTCCTGGCAGTCTCTCTCAGTCTGGCTCCTGCCAGTCTCTGTACACAGGCTGCTGATCACACACTCTCTGCCTCCTGGCAGTCTCTCTCAGTCTGGCTCCTGCCAGTCTCTGTACACAGGCTGCTGTTCATAGACACTCTGCCTCCTGGCAGTCTCTCCACACAGGCTGCTGTTCACACACACTCTGCCTCCTGGCAGTCTCTCTCAGTCTGGTTCCTGGCAGATTCTCCACACAGGCTGCTGTTCACACACTCTTTGCCTCCTGTCAGTCTCTCTCAGTCTGGTTCGTGCCAGTCTCTCCACACAGGCTGCTGTTCACACACTCTCTGCCTCCTGGCAGTCCCTCTCAGTCTGGTTCCTGCCAGTTTCTATACACAGGCTGCTGATCACACACACTCTGCCTCCTGGCAGTCCCTCTCAGTCTGGCTCCTGCCAGTCTCTCTACACAGGCTGCTGATCACACACTCTCTGCCTCCTGGCAGTCTCTCTCAGTCTGGTTCCTGCCAGTCTCTCCACACAGGCTGCTGATCACACACTTTCTGCCTCCTGGCAGTCCCTCTCAGTCTGGTTCCTGCCAGTCTCTCCACACCGGCTGCTGATCACACACTCTCTGCCTCCTGGCAGTCTCTCTCAGTCTGGTTCCTGCCAGTCTCTGTACACAGGCTGCTGATCACACACTCTCTGCCTCCTGGCAGTCTCTCTCAGTCTGGCTCCTGCCAGTCTCTGTACACAGGCTGTTCACACACACTCTGCCTCCTGGCAGTCTCTCTCAGTCTGGCTCCTGCCAGTCTCTGTACACAGGCTGCTGATCACACTCTCTGCCTCCTGGCAGTCTCTCTCAGTCTGGTTCCTGCCAGTCTCTCTACACAGGCTGTTCACACACTCTGCCTCCTGGCAGTCCCTCTCAGTCTGGTTCCTGCCAGTCTCTCTACAGAGGCTCCTGTTCACACATACTCTGCGGCCTGGCAGTCTCCCTCTCAGTCTGGTTCCTGCCAGTCTCTCCACACAGGATGCTGTTCACACACACACTCTGGCTCCTGCCAGTTTCTCCACACAGGCTGCTGTTCACACACTGTCAGCCTCCTGGCAGTCTCTCTCAGTCTGGTTCCTGCCAGTCTCTGTACACAGGCTGCTGTTTACACACTCTGCCTCCTGGCAGTATCTCTCAGT
Source organism: Anomaloglossus baeobatrachus (assembly GCF_048569485.1). Classification (NCBI taxonomy): domain Eukaryota; kingdom Metazoa; phylum Chordata; class Amphibia; order Anura; family Aromobatidae; genus Anomaloglossus; species Anomaloglossus baeobatrachus. Next base: position 2,048,850 of record NC_134359.1, on the reverse strand, counting down.
CTGGTTCCTGCCAGTCTCTCTACACAGGCTGCTGATCACACTCTCTGCCTCCTGGCAGTCCCTCTCAGTCTCTCAGTCTGGTTCCTGCCAGTCTCTCCACACAGGCTGTTGATCACACACTCTCTGCCTCCTGGCAGTCCCTCTCAGTCTGGCTCCTGCCAGTCTCTCCACACCGGCTGCTGTTTACACACTCTGCCTCCTGGCAGTCTCTCTCAGTCTGGCTCCTCACAGTCTCTCCACACAGGCTGCTGATCACACTGTCTGCCTCCTGGCAGTCTCTCTCATCTGGTTCCTGCCAGTCTCTCTACACAGGCTGCTGTTCACACACTCTGCCTCCTGGCAGTCTCTCTCAGTCTGGTTCCTGCCAGTCTCTCCACACAGGCTGCTGATCACACACTTTCTGCCTCCTGGCAGTCCCTCTCAGTCTGGTTCCTGCCAGGCTCTCCACACCGGCTGCTGATCACACACTCTCTGCCTCCTGGCAGTCTCTCTCAGTCTGGTTCCTGCCAGTCTCTCTACACAGGCTGCTGATCACACACACTCTGCCTCCTGGCAGTCTCTCTCAGTCTGGCTCCTGCCAGTCTCTCCACACCGGCTGCTGATCACACACTCTGCCTCCTGGCAGTCTCTCTCAGTCTGGCTCCTGCCAGTTTCTCCACACAGGCTGCTGATCACACACACTCTGCCTCCTGGCAGTCTCTCTCAGTCTGGCTCCTGCCAGTCTCTCCACACCGGCTGCTGATCACACATTCTCTGCCTCCTGGCAGTCTCTCTCAGTCTGGCTCCTGCCAGTCTCTCTACACAGGCTGCTGATCACACACTCTCTGCCTCCTGGCAGTCTCTCTCATCTGGTTCCTGCCAGTCTCTCTACACAGGATGCTGTTCACACACACACTCTGGTTCCTGCCAGTCTCTCCACACAGGCTGCTGTTCACACACTCTCTGCCTCCTGGCAGTCCCTCTCAGTCTGGCTCCTGCCAGTCTCTCCACACCGGCTGCTGTTCACACACTCTGCCTCCTGGCAGTCTCTCTCAGTCTGGTTCCTGCCAGTCTCTCCACACAGGCTGCTGTTCACACACTCTCTGCCTCCTGGCAGTCCCTCTCAGTCTGGCTCCTGCCAGTCTCTCCACACCGGCTGCTGTTCACACACTCTGCCTCCTGGCAGTCTCTCTCAGTCTGGCTCCTGACAGTCTCTCCACACAGGCTGCTGATCACACACTCTGCCTCCTGGCAGTCTCTCTCAGTCTGGTTCCTGCCAGTCTCTCCACACCGGCTGCTGATCACAGTGTCTGCCTCCTGGCAGTCTCTCTCATCTGGTTCCTGCCAGTCTCTCTACACAGGCTGCTGTTCACACACTCTGCCTCCTGGCAGTCTCTCTCAGTCTGGTTCCTGCCAGTCTCTCCACACAGGCTGCTGATCACACACTTTCTGCCTCCTGGCAGTCCCTCTCAGTCTGGTTCATGCCAGTCTCTCCACACCGGCTGCTGTTCACACACTCTGCCTCCTGGCAGTCTCTCTCAGTCTGGTTCCTGCCAGTCTCTCCACACAGGCTGCTGTTCACACACTCTCTGCCTCCTGGCAGTCCCTCTCAGTCTGGCTCCTGCCAGTCTCTCCACACCGGCTGCTGTTCACACACTCTGCCTCCTGGCAGTCTCTCTCAGTCTGGCTCCTGACAGTCTCTCCACACAGGCTGCTGATCACACACTCTGCCTCCTGGCAGTCTCTCTCAGTCTGGTTCCTGCCAGTCTCTCCACACAGGCTGCTGATCACACACTTTCTGCCTCCTGGCAGTCCCTCTCAGTCTGGTTCATGCCAGTCTCTCCACACCGGCTGCTGATCACACACTCTCTGCCTCCTGGCAGTCTCTCTCAGTCTGGCTCCTGCCAGTCTCTCTACACAGGCTGCTGATCACACACTCTCTGCCTCCTGGCAGTCTCTCTCAGTCTGGCTCCTGCCAGTCTCTCTACACAGGCTGCTGATCACACACTCTCTGCCTCCTGGCAGTCTCTCTCAGTCTGGTTCCTGCCAGTCTCTCTACACAGGCTGTTCACACACTCTGCCTCCTGGCAGTCTCTCTCAGTCTGGTTCCTGCCAGTCTCTGTACACAGGCTGCTGATCACACTCTCTGCCTCCTGGCAGTCTCTCTCAGTCTGGCTCCTGCCAGTCTCTCTACACAGGCTGCTGATCACACACTCTCTGCCTCCTGGCAGTCTCTCTCATCTGGTTCCTGCCAGTCTCTCTACACAGGCTGCTGATCACACTCTCTGCCTCCTGGCAGTCTCTCTCATCTGGTTCCTGCCAGTCTCTCTACACAGGCTGCTGATCACACAGACTCTGCCTCCTGGCAGTCTCTCTCAGTCTGGCTCCTGCCAGTTTCTCTACACAGGCTGCTGATCACACACTCTATGCCTCCTGGCAGTCTCTCTCATCTGGTTCCTGCCAGTCTCTCTACACAGGCTGCTGATCACACTCTCTGCCTCCTGGCAGTCTCTCTCATCTGGTTCCTGCCAGTCTCTCTACACAGGCTGCTGTTCACACACTCTGCCTCCTGGCAGTCTCTCTCAGTCTGGTTCCTGCCAGTCTCTCCACAGAGGCTGCTGATCACACACTTTCTGCCTCCTGGCAGTCCCTCTCAGTCTGGTTCCTGCCAGTCTCTCCACACCGGCTGCTGATCACACACTCTCTGCCTCCTGGCAGTCTCTCTCATCTGGTTCCTGCCAGTCTCTCTACACAGGCTGCTGATCACACAGACTCTGCCTCCTGGCAGTCTCTCTCAGTCTGGCTCCTGCCAGTCTCTCTACACGGGCTGTTCACACACTCTGCCTCCTGGCAGTCTCTCTCATCTGGTTCCTGCCAGTCTCTCTACACAGGCTGCTGATCACACACTCTCTGCCTCCTGGCAGTCTCTCTCAGTCTGGCTCCTGCCAGTCTCTCTACACCGGCTGCTGATCACACACACTCTGCCTCCTGGCAGTCTCTCTCAGTCTGGTTCCTGCCAGTCTCTCTACACAGGCTGCTGATCACACACACTCTGCCTCCTGGCAGTCTCTCTCATCTGGTTCCTGCCAGTCTCTCTACACAGGCTGCTGTTCACACACTCTGCCTCCTGGCAGTCTCTCTCAGTCTGGTTCCTGCCAGTCTCTCCACACAGGCTGCTGATCACACACTTTCTGCCTCCTGGCAGTCCCTCTCAGTCTGGTTCCTGCCAGTCTCTCCACACCGGCTGCTAATCACACACTCTCTGCCTCCTGGCAGTCTCTCTCAGTCTGGTTCCTGCCAGTCTCTGTACACAGGCTGCTGTTCACACTCTCTGCCTCCTGGCAGTCTCTCTCAGTCTGGCTCCTGCCAGTCTCTCTACACAGGCTGCTGATCACACACACTCTGCCTCCTGGCAGTCTCTCTCAGTCTGGCTCCTGCCAGTCTCTCTACACAGGCTGCTGATCACACACTCTCTGCCTCCTGGCAGTCTCTCTCAGTCTGGCTCCTGCCAGTCTCTCCACACAGGCTGCTGATCACACACTCTCTGCCTCCTGGCAGTCCCTCTCAGTCTGGCTCCTGTCAGTCTCTCTACACAGGCTGTTCACACAGACTCTGCCGCCTGGCAGTCTCTCTCAGTCTGGCTCCTGCCAGTCTCTCTACACAGGCTGCTGATCACACTCTCTGCCTCCTGCCAGTCTCTCTCATCTGGTTCCTGCCAGTCTCTCTACACAGGCTGCTGATCACACAGACTCTGCCTCCTGGCAGTCTCTCTCAGTCTGGCTCCTGCCAGTCTCTCTACACAGGCTGTTCACACACTCTGCCTCCTGGCAGTCTCTCTCAGTCTGGCTCCTGCCAGTCTCTCTACACCGGCTGCTGATCACACACACTCTGCCTCCTGGCAGTCTCTCTCAGTCTGGTTCCTGCCAGTCTCTCTACACAGGCTGCTGATCACACACACTCTGCCTCCTGGCAGTCTCTCTCATCTGGTTCCTGCCAGTCTCTCTACACAGGCTGCTGATCACACACTCTCTGCCTCCTGGCAGTCTCTCTCATCTGGTTCCTGCCAGTCTCTCTACACAGGCTGCTGATCACACTCTCTGCCTCCTGGCAGTCTCTCTCATCTGGTTCCTGCCAGTCTCTCTACACAGGCTGCTGATCACACAGACTCTGCCTCCTGGCAGTCTCTCTCAGTCTGGCTCCTGACAGTCTCTCCACACAGGCTGCTGATCACACTGTCTGCCTCCTGGCAGTCTCTCTCATCTGTTTCCTGCCAGTCTCTCTACACAGGCTGCTGTTCACACACTCTGCCTCCTGGCAGTCTCTCTCAGTCTGGTTCCTGCCAGTCTCTCCACACAGGCTGCTGATCACACACTTTCTGCCTCCTGGCAGTCTCTCTCAGTCTGGCTCCTGCCAGTCTCTCCACACAGGCTGCTGTTCACACAGACTCTGCCTCCTGGCAGTCTCTCTCATCTGGTTCCTGCCAGTCTCTCTACACAGGATGCTGTTCACACACACACTCTGGTTCCTGCCAGTCTCTCCACACAGGCTGCTGTTCACACACTCTCTGCCTCCTGGCAGTCCCTCTCAGTCTGGTTCCTACCAGTCTCTCTACACAGGCTGCTGATCACACACTCTCTGCCTCCTGGCAATCTCTCTCAGTCTGGTTCCTGCCAGTCTCTGTACACAGGCTGCTGATCACACTCTCTTCCTCCTGCCAATCTCTCTCAGTCTGGCTCCTGCCAGTCTCTCTACACAGGCTGCTGATCACACTCTCTTCCTCCTGGCAATCTCTATCAGTCTGGTTCCTGCCAGTCTCTCCACACAGGCTGCTGATCACACTCTCTGCCTCCTGCCAGTCCCTCTCAGTCTGGTTCCTGCCAGTCCCTCCACACCGGCTGCTGATCACACACTCTCTGCCTCCTGGCAGTCCCTCTCAGTCTGGTTCCTGCCAGTCCCTCCACACCGGCTGCTGTTCACACACTCTCTGCCACCTGGCAGTCTCTCTCAGTCTGGTTCCTGCCAGTCTCTCTACAGAGGCTCCTGTTCACACATACTCTCTCTCTCAGTCTGGTTCCTGCCAGTATCTGTACACAGACTGCTGTTCACACACTCTCTGCCTCCTGGCAGTCTCTCTCAGTCTGGTTCCTGCCAGTCTCTCTACACAGGCTGCTGATCACACACTCTCTTCCTCCTGGCAGTCTCTCTCAGTCTGGCTCCTGCCAGTCTCTCCACACAGGCTGCTGATCACACTCTCTTCCTCCTGGCAATCTCTCTCAGTCTGGCTCCTGCCAGTCTCTCTACACAGGCTGCTGTTCACACACTCTGCCTCCTGGCAATCTCTCTCAGTCTGGTTCCTGCCAGTCTCTCCACACAGGCTGCTGATCACACTCTCTGCCTCCTGCCAGTCCCTCCACACAAACTGCTGATCACACACTCTCTGCCTCCTGGCAGTCCCTCTCAGTCTGGTTCCTGCCAGTCCCTCCACACCGGCTGCTGATCACACACTCTCTGCCTCCTGGCAGTCCCTCTCAGTCTGGTTCCTGCCAGTCCCTCCACACCGGCTGCTGATCACACACTCTCTGCCTCCTGGCAGTCCCTCTCAGTCTGGTTCCTGCCAGTCTCTCTACACAGGCTGCTGTTCACACACTCTCTGCCTCCTGGCAGTCTCTCTCAGTCTGGTTCCTGCCAGTCTCTCCACACAGGCTGCTGTTCACACACATACTCTGGCTCCTGCCAGTCTCTCTACACAGGCTGCTGTTCACACACACACTCTGGCTCCTGCCAGTCTCTGTACACAGGCTGCTGTTCACACACACTCTGCCTCCTGGCAGTCTCTCTCAGTCTGGTTCCTGGCAGATTCTCCACACAGGCTGCTGATCACACACTCTCTGCCTCCTGGCAGTCTCTCTCAGTCTGGTTCCTGCCAGTCTCTCCACACAGGCTGCTGATCACACACACTCTGCCTCCTGGCAGTCTCTCTCAGTCTGGTTCCTGCCAGTCTCTCCACACAGGCTGCTGATCACACACTCTGCCTCCTGGCAGTCTCTCTCAGTCTGGTTCCTGACAGTCTCTCCACACAGGCTGCTGATCACACACTCTCTGCCTCCTGGCAGTCCCTCTCAGTCTGGTTCCTGCCAGTCTCTCTACACAGGCTGTTCACACACTCTGCCTCCTGGCAGTCTCTCTACAGAGGCTCCTGTTCACACATACTCTGCGGCCTGGCAGTCTCCCTCTCAGTCTGGTTCCTGCCAGTCTCTCCACACAGGCTGCTGTTCACACACTCTCTGCCTCCTGGCAGTCTCTCTCAGTCTGGTTCCTGCCAGTCTCTGTACACAGGCTGCTGTTCACACACTCTCTGCCTCCTGGTAGTCTCTCTCAGTCTGGTTCCTGCCAGTCTCTCTACACAGGCTGCTGATCACACTCTCTGCCTCCTGGCAGTCTCTCTCAGTCTGGCTCCTGCCAGTCTCTGTACACAGGCTGCTGTTCATAGACACTCTGCCTCCTGGCAGTCTCTCCACACAGGCTGCTGTTCACACACACTCTGCCTCCTGGCAGTCTCTCTCAGTCTGGTTCCTGGCAGATTCTCCACACAGGCTGCTGTTCACACACTCTTTGCCTCCTGTCAGTCTCTCTCAGTCTGGTTCATGCCAGTCTCTCCACACAGGCTGCTGTTCACACACTCTCTGCCTCCTGGCAGTCCCTCTCAGTCTGGTTCCTGCCAGTTTCTCTACACAGGCTGCTGATCACGCTCTCTGCCTCCTGGCAGTCCCTCTCAGTCTGGCTCCTGCCAGTCTCTCTACACAGGCTGCTGTTCACACACTCTGCCTCCTGGCAGTCTCTCTCAGTCTGGTTCCTGCCAGTCTCTCCACACAGGCTGCTGATCACACTGTCTGCCTCCTGGCAGTCTCTCTCATCTGGTTCCTGCCAGTCTCTCTACACAGGCTGCTGTTCACACACTCTGCCTCCTGGCAGTCTCTCTCAGTCTGGTTCCTGCCAGTCTCTCCACACAGGCTGCTGATCACACACTTTCTGCCTCCTGGCAGTCCCTCTCAGTCTGGTTCCTGCCAGTCTCTCCACACCGGCTGCTGATCACACACTCTCTGCCTCCTGGCAGTCTCTCTCAGTCTGGTTCCTGCCAGTCTCTGTACACAGGCTGCTGATCACACACACTCTGCCTCCTGGCAGTCTCTCTCAGTCTGGCTCCTGCCAGTCTCTGTACACAGGCTGTTCACACACACTCTGCCTCCTGGCAGTGTCTCTCAGTCTGGCTCCTGCCAGTCTCTGTACACAGGCTGTTCACACACACTCTGCCTCCTGGCAGTCTCTCTCAGTCTGGCTCCTGCCAGTCTCTGTACACAGGCTGCTGATCACACTCTCTGCCTCCTGGCAGTCTCTCTGTCTGGTTCCTACCAGTCTCTCCACACAGGCTGTTCACACACACTCTGCCCCCTGGCAGTCTCTTTCAGTCTGGTTCCTGCCAGTCTCTCTACACCGGCTGCTGATCACACACTCTCTGCCTCCTGGCAGTCCCTCTCAGTCTGGTTCCTGCCAGTCTCTCTACACAGGCTGTTCACACACTCTGCCTCCTGGCAGTCCCTCTCAGTCTGGTTCCTGCCAGTCTCTCTACAGAGGCTCCTGTTCACACATACTCTGCGGCCTGGCAGTCTCCCTCTCAGTCTGGTTCCTGCCAGTCTCTCCACACAGGATGCTGTTCACACACACACTCTGGCTCCTGCCAGTTTCTCCACACAGGCTGCTGTTCACACACTGTCAGCCTCCTGGCAGTCTCTCTCAGTCTGGTTCCTGCCAGTCTCTGTACACAGGCTGCTGTTCACACAATCTCTGCCTCCTGGCAGTCTCTCTCAGTCTGGTTCCTGCCAGTCTCTCTACACAGGCTGCTGATCACACACAGTCTGCCTCCTGGCAGTCTCTCTCAGTCTGGTTCCTGCCAGTCTCTCCACACCGGCTGCTGATCACACACTCTCTGCCTCCTGGCAGTCTCTCTCAGTCTGGCTCCTGCCAGTCTCTCTACACAGGCTGCTGATCACACACTCTCTGCCTCCTGGCAGTCTCTCTCATCTGGTTCCTGCCAGTCTCTCTACACAGGCTGCTGATCACACACTCTCTGCCTCCTGGCAGTCCCTCTCAGTCTGGCTCCTGCCAGTCTCTCCACACCAGCTGCTGTTCACACACTCTGCCTCCTGGCAGTCTCCCTCAGTCTGGCTCCTGACAGTCTCTCCACACAGGCTGCTGATCACACTCTCTTCCTCCTGGCAATCTCTCTCAGTCTGGTTCCTGCCAGTCTCTCCACACAGGCTGCTGTTCACACACTCTCTGCCTCCTGGCAGTCCCTCTCAGTCTGGCTCCTGCCAGTCTCTCCACACCGGCTGTTGTTCACACACTCTGCCTCCTGGCAGTCTCCCTCAGTCTGGCTCCTGACAGTCTCTCCACACAGGCTGCTGATCACACTCTCTTCCTCCTGGCAATCTCTCTCAGTCTGGTTCCTGCCAGTCTCTCCACACAGGCTGCTGTTCACACACTCTCTGCCTCCTGGCAGTCCCTCTCAGTCTGGCTCCTGCCAGTCTCTCCACACCGGCTGCTGTTCACACACTCTGCCTCCTGGCAGTCTCTCTCAGTCTGGCTCCTGACAGTCTCTCCACACAGGCTGCTGATCACACACTCTGCCTCCTGGCAGTCTCTCTCAGTCTGGTTCCTGCCAGTCTCTCCACACCGGCTGCTGATCACAGTGTCTGCCTCCTGGCAGTCTCTCTCATCTGGTTCCTGCCAGTCTCTCTACACAGGCTGCTGTTCACACACTCTGCCTCCTGGCAGTCTCCCTCAGTCTGGCTCCTGACAGTCTCTCCACACAGGCTGCTGATCACACTCTCTTCCTCCTGGCAATCTCTCTCAGTCTGGTTCCTGCCAGTCTCTCCACACAGGCTGCTGTTCACACACTCTCTGCCTCCTGGCAGTCCCTCTCAGTCTGGCTCCTGCCAGTCTCTCCACACCGGCTGCTGTTCACACACTCTGCCTCCTGGCAGTCTCTCTCAGTCTGGCTCCTGACAGTCTCTCCACACAGGCTGCTGATCACACACTCTGCCTCCTGGCAGTCTCTCTCAGTCTGGTTCCTGCCAGTCTCTCCACACCGGCTGCTGTTCACACACTCTGCCTCCTGGCAGTCTCTCTCATCTGGTTCCTGCCAGTCTCTCTACACAGGCTGCTGTTCACACACTCTGCCTCCTGGCAGTCTCTCTCAGTCTGGTTCCTGCCAGTCTCTCCACACAGGCTGCTGATCACACACTTTCTGCCTCCTGGCAGTCCCTCTCAGTCTGGTTCATGCCAGTCTCTCCACACCGGCTGCTGATCACACACTCTCTGCCTCCTGGCAGTCTCTCTCAGTCTGGCTCCTGCCAGTTTCTCTACACAGGCTGCTGATCACACACTCTCTGCCTCCTGGCAGTCTCTCTCAGTGTGGCTCCTGCCAGTCTCTCTACACAGGCTGCTGATCACACACTCTCTGCCTCCTGGCAGTCTCTCTCAGTCTGGCTCCTGCCAGTCTCTCTACACAGGCTGCTGATCACACACTCTCTGCCTCCTGGCAGTCTCTCTCATCTGGTTCCTGCCAGTCTCTCTACACAGGCTGCTGATCACACTCTCTGCCTCCTGGCAGTCTCTCTCATCTGGTTCCTGCCAGTCTCTCTACACAGGCTGCTGATCACACAGACTCTGCCTCCTGGCAGTCTCTCTCAGTCTGGCTCCTGACAGTGTCTCCACACAGGCTGCTGATCACACTGTCTGCCTCCTGGCAGTCTCTCTCATCTGTTTCCTGCCAGTCTCTCTACACAGGCTGCTGTTCACACACTCTGCCTCCTGGCAGTCCCTCTCAGTCTGGTTCCTGCCAGTCTCTCCACACCGGCTGCTGATCACACACTCTCTGCCTCCTGGCAGTCTCTCTCAGTCTGGCTCCTGCCAGTCTCTCTACACAGGCTGCTGATCACACACACTCTGCCTCCTGGCAGTCTCTCTCAGTCTGGCTCCTGCCAGTCTCTCCACACCGGCTGCTGATCACACACTCTCTGCCTCCTGGCAGTCTCTCTCAGTCTGGCTCCTGCCAGTTTCTCCACACAGGCTGCTGATCACACACACTCTGCCTCCTGGCAGTCTCTCTCAGTCTGGCTCCTGCCAGTCTCTCCACACCGGCTGCTGATCACACACTCTCTGCCTCCTGGCAGTCTCTCTCAGTCTGGCTCCTGCCAGTCTCTCTACACAGGCTGCTGATCACACACTCTCTGCCTCCTGGCAGTCTCTCTCATCTGGTTCCTGCCAGTCTCTCTACACAGGCTGCTGATCACACACTCTCTGCCTCCTGGCAGTCCCTCTCAGTCTGGCTCCTGCCAGTCTCTCCACACCGGCTGCTGTTCACACACTCTGCCTCCTGGCAGTCTCCCTCAGTCTGGCTCCTGACAGTCTCTCCACACAGGCTGCTGATCACACTCTCTTCCTCCTGGCAATCTCTCTCAGTCTGGTTCCTGCCAGTCTCTCCACACAGGCTGCTGTTCACACACTCTCTGCCTCCTGGCAGTCCCTCTCAGTCTGGCTCCTGCCAGTCTCTCCACACCGGCTGCTGTTCACACACTCTGCCTCCTGGCAGTCTCCCTCAGTCTGGCTCCTGACAGTCTCTCCACACAGGCTGCTGATCACACTCTCTTCCTCCTGGCAATCTCTCTCAGTCTGGTTCCTGCCAGTCTCTCCACACAGGCTGCTGTTCACACACTCTCTGCCTCCTGGCAGTCCCTCTCAGTCTGGCTCCTGCCAGTCTCTCCACACCGGCTGCTGTTCACACACTCTGCCTCCTGGCAGTCTCTCTCAGTCTGGCTCCTGACAGTCTCTCCACACAGGCTGCTGATCACACACTCTGCCTCCTGGCAGTCTCTCTCAGTCTGGTTCCTGCCAGTCTCTCCACACCGGCTGCTGATCACAGTGTCTGCCTCCTGGCAGTCTCTCTCATCTGGTTCCTGCCAGTCTCTCTACACAGGCTGCTGTTCACACACTCTGCCTCCTGGCAGTCTCTCTCAGTCTGGTTCCTGCCAGTCTCTCCACACAGGCTGCTGATCACACACTTTCTGCCTCCTGGCAGTCCCTCTCAGTCTGGTTCATGCCAGTCTCTCCACACCGGCTGCTGTTCACACACTCTGCCTCCTGGCAGTCTCTCTCAGTCTGGTTCCTGCCAGTCTCTCCACACAGGCTGCTGTTCACACACTCTCTGCCTCCTGGCAGTCCCTCTCAGTCTGGCTCCTGCCAGTCTCTCCACACCGGCTGCTGTTCACACACTCTGCCTCCTGGCAGTCTCTCTCAGTCTGGCTCCTGACAGTCTCTCCACACAGGCTGCTGATCACACACTCTGCCTCCTGGCAGTCTCTCTCAGTCTGGTTCCTGCCAGTCTCTCCACACAGGCTGCTGATCACACACTTTCTGCCTCCTGGCAGTCCCTCTCAGTCTGGTTCATGCCAGTCTCTCCACACAGGCTGCTGATCACACACTCTCTGCCTCCTGGCAGTCTCTCTCAGTCTGGCTCCTGCCAGTCTCTCTACACAGGCTGCTGATCACACACTCTCTGCCTCCTGGCAGTCTCTCTCAGTCTGGCTCCTGCCAGTCTCTCTACACAGGCTGCTGATCACACACTCTCTGCCTCCTGGCAGTCTCTCTCAGTCTGGTTCCTGCCAGTCTCTCTACACAGGCTGTTCACACACTCTGCCTCCTGGCAGTCTCTCTCAGTCTGGTTCCTGCCAGTCTCTGTACACAGGCTGCTGATCACACTCTCTGCCTCCTGGCAGTCTCTCTCAGTCTGGCTCCTGCCAGTCTCTCTACACAGGCTGCTGATCACACACTCTCTGCCTCCTGGCAGTCTCTCTCATCTGGTTCCTGCCAGTCTCTCTACACAGGCTGCTGATCACACTCTCTGCCTCCTGGCAGTCTCTCTCATCTGGTTCCTGCCAGTCTCTCTACACAGGCTGCTGATCACACAGACTCTGCCTCCTGGCAGTCTCTCTCAGTCTGGCTCCTGCCAGTTTCTCTACACAGGCTGCTGATCACACACTCTATGCCTCCTGGCAGTCTCTCTCATCTGGTTCCTGCCAGTCTCTCTACACAGGCTGCTGATCACACTCTCTGCCTCCTGGCAGTCTCTCTCATCTGGTTCCTGCCAGTCTCTCTACACAGGCTGCTGTTCACACACTCTGCCTCCTGGCAGTCTCTCTCAGTCTGGTTCCTGCCAGTCTCTCCACAGAGGCTGCTGATCACACACTTTCTGCCTCCTGGCAGTCCCTCTCAGTCTGGTTCCTGCCAGTCTCTCCACACCGGCTGCTGATCACACACTCTCTGCCTCCTGGCAGTCTCTCTCATCTGGTTCCTGCCAGTCTCTCTACACAGGCTGCTGATCACACAGACTCTGCCTCCTGGCAGTCTCTCTCAGTCTGGCTCCTGCCAGTCTCTCTACACAGGCTGTTCACACACTCTGCCTCCTGGCAGTCTCTCTCATCTGGTTCCTGCCAGTCTCTCTACACAGGCTGCTGATCACACACTCTCTGCCTCCTGGCAGTCTCTCTCAGTCTGGCTCCTGCCAGTCTCTCTACACCGGCTGCTGATCACACACACTCTGCCTCCTGGCAGTCTCTCTCAGTCTGGTTCCTGCCAGTCTCTCTACACAGGCTGCTGATCACACACACTCTGCCTCCTGGCAGTCTCTCTCATCTGGTTCCTGCCAGTCTCTCTACACAGGCTGCTGTTCACACACTCTGCCTCCTGGCAGTCTCTCTCAGTCTGGTTCCTGCCAGTCTCTCCACACAGGCTGCTGATCACACACTTTCTGCCTCCTGGCAGTCCCTCTCAGTCTGGTTCCTGCCAGTCTCTCCACACCGGCTGCTAATCACACACTCTCTGCCTCCTGGCAGTCTCTCTCAGTCTGGTTCCTGCCAGTCTCTGTACACAGGCTGCTGTTCACACTCTCTGCCTCCTGGCAGTCTCTCTCAGTCTGGCTCCTGCCAGTCTCTCTACACAGGCTGCTGATCACACACACTCTGCCTCCTGGCAGTCTCTCTCAGTCTGGCTCCTGCCAGTCTCTCTACACAGGCTGCTGATCACACACTCTCTGCCTCCTGGCAGTCTCTCTCAGTCTGGCTCCTGCCAGTCTCTCCACACAGGCTGCTGATCACACACTCTCTGCCTCCTGGCAGTCCCTCTCAGTCTGGCTCCTGTCAGTCTCTCTACACAGGCTGTTCACACAGACTCTGCCTCCTGGCAGTCTCTCTCATCTGGTTCCTGCCAGTCTCTCTACACAGGCTGCTGATCACACAGACTCTGCCTCCTGGCAGTCTCTCTCAGTCTGGCTCCTGCCAGTCTCTCTACACAGGCTGCTGATCACACTCTCTGCCTCCTGCCAGTCTCTCTCATCTGGTTCCTGCCAGTCTCTCTACACAGGCTGCTGATCACACAGACTCTGCCTCCTGGCAGTCTCTCTCAGTCTGGCTCCTGCCAGTCTCTCTACACAGGCTGTTCACACACTCTGCCTCCTGGCAGTCTCTCTCAGTCTGGCTCCTGCCAGTCTCTCTACACCGGCTGCTGATCACACACACTCTGCCTCCTGGCAGTCTCTCTCAGTCTGGTTCCTGCCAGTCTCTCTACACAGGCTGCTGATCACACACACTCTGCCTCCTGGCAGTCTCCCTCATCTGGTTCCTGCCAGTCTCTCTACACAGGCTGCTGATCACACACTCTCTGCCTCCTGGCAGTCTCTCTCATCTGGTTCCTGCCAGTCTCTCTACACAGGCTGCTGATCACACTCTCTGCCTCCTGGCAGTCTCTCTCATCTGGTTCCTGCCAGTCTCTCTACACAGGCTGCTGATCACACAGACTCTGCCTCCTGGCAGTCTCTCTCAGTCTGGCTCCTGACAGTCTCTCCACACAGGCTGCTGATCACACTGTCTGCCTCCTGGCAGTCTCTCTCATCTGTTTCCTGCCAGTCTCTCTACACAGGCTGCTGTTCACACACTCTGCCTCCTGGCAGTCTCTCTCAGTCTGGTTCCTGCCAGTCTCTCCACACAGGCTGCTGATCACACACTTTCTGCCTCCTGGCAGTCTCTCTCAGTCTGGTTCCTGCCAGTCTCTGTACACAGGCTGCTGATCACACACACTCTGCCTCCTGGCAGTCTCTCTCAGTCTGGCTCCTGCCAGTCTCTGTACACAGGCTGTTCACACACTCTGCCTCCTGGCAGTCTCTCTCAGTCTGGCTCCTGCCAGTCTCTCTACACCGGCTGCTGATCACACACTCTCTGCCTCCTGGCAGTCTCTCTCAGTCTGGCTCCTGCCAGTCTCTCTACACAGGCTGCTGATCACACACTCTCTGCCTCCTGGCAGTCTCTCTCAGTCTGGCTCCTGCCAGTTTCTCCACACAGGCTGCTGATCACACACACTCTGCCTCCTGGCAGTCTCTCTCAGTCTGGCTCCTGCCAGTCTCTCCACACCGGCTGCTGATCACACACTCTCTGCCTCCTGGCAGTCTCTCTCAGTCTGGCTCCTGCCAGTCTCTCTACACAGGCTGCTGATCACACACTCTCTGCCTCCTGGCAGTCTCTCTCATCTGGTTCCTGCCAGTCTCTCTACACAGGCTGCTGATCACACACTCTCTGCCTCCTGGCAGTCTCCCTCAGTCTGGCTCCTGACAGTCACTCCACACAGGCTGCTGATCACACTCTCTTCCTCCTGGCAATCTCTCTCAGTCTGGTTCCTGCCAGTCTCTCCACACAGGCTGCTGTTCACACACTCTCTGCCTCCTGGCAGTCCCTCTCAGTCTGGCTCCTGCCAGTCTCTCCACACCGGCTGCTGTTCACACACTCTGCCTCCTGGCAGTCTCCCTCAGTCTGGCTCCTGACAGTCTCTCCACACAGGCTGCTGATCACACTCTCTTCCTCCTGGCAATCTCTCTCAGTCTGGTTCCTGCCAGTCTCTCCACACAGGCTGCTGTTCACACACTCTCTGCCTCCTGGCAGTCCCTCTCAGTCTGGCTCCTGCCAGTCTCTCCACACCGGCTGCTGTTCACACACTCTGCCTCCTGGCAGTCTCTCTCAGTCTGGCTCCTGACAGTCTCTCCACACAGGCTGCTGATCACACACTCTGCCTCCTGGCAGTCTCTCTCAGTCTGGTTCCTGCCAGTCTCTCCACACCGGCTGCTGATCACAGTGTCTGCCTCCTGGCAGTCTCTCTCATCTGGTTCCTGCCAGTCTCTCTACACAGGCTGCTGTTCACACACTCTGCCTCCTGGCAGTCTCTCTCAGTCTGGTTCCTGCCAGTCTCTCCACACCGGCTGCTGATCACAGTGTCTGCCTCCTGGCAGTCTCTCTCATCTGGTTCCTGCCAGTCTCTCTACACAGGCTGCTGATCACACACTTTCTGCCTCCTGGCAGTCCCTCTCAGTCTGGTTCATGCCAGTCTCTCCACACCGGCTGCTGATCACACACTCTCTGCCTCCTGGCAGTCTCTCTCAGTCTGGCTCCTGCCAGTTTCTCTACACAGGCTGCTGATCACACACTCTCTGCCTCCTGGCAGTCTCTCTCAGTGTGGCTCCTGCCAGTCTCTCTACACAGGCTGCTGATCACACACTCTCTGCCTCCTGGCAGTCTCTCTCAGTCTGGCTCCTGCCAGTCTCTCTACACAGGCTGCTGATCACACACTCTCTGCCTCCTGGCAGTCTCTCTCATCTGGTTCCTGCCAGTCTCTCTACACAGGCTGCTGATCACACTCTCTGCCTCCTGGCAGTCTCTCTCATCTGGTTCCTGCCAGTCTCTCTACACAGGCTGCTGATCACACAGACTCTGCCTCCTGGCAGTCTCTCTCAGTCTGGCTCCTGACAGTGTCTCCACACAGGCTGCTGATCACACTGTCTGCCTCCTGGCAGTCTCTCTCATCTGTTTCCTGCCAGTCTCTCTACACAGGCTGCTGTTCACACACTCTGCCTCCTGGCAGTCTCTCTCAGTCTGGTTCCTGCCAGTCTCTCCACACAGGCTGCTGATCACACACTTTCTTCCTCCTGGCAGTCTCTCTCAGTCTGGCTCCTGCCAGTCTCTCCACACAGGCTGCTGTTCACACACTCTGCCTCCTGGCAGTCCCTCTCAGTCTGGTTCCTGCCAGTCTCTCCACACCGGCTGCTGATCACACACTCTCTGCCTCCTGTCAGTCTCTCTCATCTGGTTCCTGCCAGTCTCTCTACACAGGCTGCTGATCACACAGACTCTGCCTCCTGGCAGTCTCTCTCATCTGGTTCCTGCCAGTCTCTCTACACAGGATGCTGTTCACACACACACTCTGGTTCCTGCCAGTCTCTCCACACCGGCTGCTGATCACACACTCTCTGCCTCCTGGCAGTCTCTCTCAGTCTGGCTCCTGCCAGTCTCTCTACACAGGCTGCTGATCACACACTCTCTGCCTCCTGGCAGTCTCTCTCAGTCTGGCTCCTGCCAGTCTCTCTACACAGGCTGCTGATCACACACTCTCTGCCTCCTGGCAGTCTCTCTCAGTCTGGTTCCTGCCAGTCTCTCTACACAGGCTGTTCACACACTCTGCCTCCTGGCAGTCTCTCTCAGTCTGGCTCCTGCCAGTCTCTCCACACAGGCTGCTGATCACACACTTTCTGCCTCCTGGCAGTCTCTCTCAGTCTGGTTCCTGCCAGTCTCTCTACACAGGCTGCTGTTCACACACACTCTGCCTCCTGGCAGTCTCTCTCAGTCTGGTTCCTGCCAGTCTCTCCACACAGGCTGCTGTTCACACACTCTCTGCCTCCTGGCAGTCCCTCTCAGTCTGGTTCCTGCCAGTCTCTCTACACAGGATGCTGTTCACACACACACTCTGGTTCCTGCCAGTCTCTCCACACAGGCTGCTGTTCACACACTCTCTGCCTCCTGGCAGTCCCTCTCAGTCTGGTTCCTGCCAGTCTCTCCACACCGGCTGCTGATCACAGTGTCTGCCTCCTGGCAGTCTCTCTCATCTGGTTCCTGCCAGTCTCTCTACACAGGCTGCTGTTCACACACTCTGCCTCCTGGCAGTCTCTCTCAGTCTGGTTCCTGCCAGTCTCTCCACACAGGCTGCTGATCACACACTTTCTGCCTCCTGGCAGTCCCTCTCAGTCTGGTTCATGCCAGTCTCTCCACACCGGCTGCTGATCACACACTCTCTGCCTCCTGGCAGTCTCTCTCAGTCTGGCTCCTGCCAGTCTCTCTACACAGGCTGCTGATCACACACTCTCTGCCTCCTGGCAGTCTCTCTCAGTCTGGCTCCTGCCAGTCTCTCTACACAGGCTGCTGATCACACACTCTCTGCCTCCTGGCAGTCTCTCTCAGTCTGGTTCCTGCCAGTCTCTCTACACAGGCTGTTCACACACTCTGCCTCCTGGCAGTCTCTCTCAGTCTGGTTCCTGCCAGTCTCTGTACACAGGCTGCTGATCACACTCTCTGCCTCCTGGCAGTCTCTCTCAGTCTGGCTCCTGCCAGTCTCTCTACACAGGCTGCTGATCACACACTCTCTGCCTCCTGGCAGTCTCTCTCATCTGGTTCCTGCCAGTCTCTCTACACAGGCTGCTGATCACACTCTCTGCCTCCTGGCAGTCTCTCTCATCTGGTTCCTGCCAGTCTCTCTACACAGGCTGCTGATCACACAGACTCTGCCTCCTGGCAGTCTCTCTCAGTCTGGCTCCTGCCAGTTTCTCTACACAGGCTGCTGATCACACACTCTATGCCTCCTGGCAGTCTCTCTCATCTGGTTCCTGCCAGTCTCTCTACACAGGCTGCTGATCACACTCTCTGCCTCCTGGCAGTCTCTCTCATCTGGTTCCTGCCAGTCTCTCTACACAGGCTGCTGTTCACACACTCTGCCTCCTGGCAGTCTCTCTCAGTCTGGCTCCTGACAGTCTCTCCACAGAGGCTGCTGATCACACACTTTCTGCCTCCTGGCAGTCCCTCTCAGTCTGGTTCCTGCCAGTCTCTCCACACCGGCTGCTGATCACACACTCTCTGCCTCCTGGCAGTATCTCTCAGTCTGGCTCCTGCCAGTCTCTCTACACAGGCTGCTGATCACACACTCTCTGCCTCCTGGCAGTCTCTCTCAGTCTGGTTCCTGCCAGTCTCTGTACACAGGCTGCTGTTCACACTCTCTGCCTCCTGGCAGTCTCTCTCAGTCTGGCTCCTGCCAGTCTCTCTACACAGGCTGCTGATCACACACACTGCCTCCTGGCAGTCTCTCTCAGTCTGGCTCCTGCCAGTCTCTCTACACAGGCTGCTGATCACACACTCTCTGCCTCCTGGCAGTCTCTCTCAGTCTGGCTCCTGCCAGTCTCTCTACACAGGCTGCTGATCACACACACTCTGCCTCCTGGCAGTCTCTCTCAGTCTGGCTCCTGCCAGTCTCTCTGCACAGGCTGCTGATCACACACACTCTGCCTCCTGGCAGTCTCTCTCAGTCTGGTTCCTGCCAGTCTCTGTACACAGGCTGCTGTTCACACTCTCTGCCTCCTGGCAGTCTCTCTCTCAGTCTGGTTCCTGCCAGTCTCTCCACACCGGCTGCTGATCACACACTCTCTGCCTCCTGGCAGTCCCTCTCAGTCTGGCTCCTGCCAGTCTCTCTACACAGGCTCTTCACACACACTCTGCCTCCTGGCAGTCTCTCTCAGTCTGGTTCCTGCCAGTCTCTGTACACAGGCTGCTGTTCACACTCTCTGCCTCCTGGCAGTCTCTCTCAGTCTGGCTCCTGCCAGTCTCTCTACACAGGCTGCTGTTCACACACTCTCTGCCTCCTGGCAGTCTCTCTCAGTCTGGTTCCTGCCAGTCTCTCCACACAGGCTGCTGATCACACACACTCTGCCTCCTGGCAGTCTCTCTCATCTGGTTCCTGCCAGTCTCTCTACACAGGCTGCTGATCACACTCTCTGCCTCCTGGCAGTCTCTCTCATCTGGTTCCTGCCAGTCTCTCTACACAGGCTGCTGATCACACAGACTCTGCCTCCTGGCAGTCTCTCTCAGTCTGGCTCCTGCCAGTCTCTCTACACAGGCTGCTGATCACACTCTCTGCCTCCTGGCAGTCTCTCTCATCTGGTTCCTGCCAGTCTCTCTACACAGGCTGCTGATCACACAGACTCTGCCTCCTGGCAGTCTCTCTCAGTCTGGCTCCTGCCAGTCTCTCTACACAGGCTGTTCACACACTCTGCCTCCTGGCAGTCTCTCTCATCTGGTTCCTGCCAGTCTCTCTACACAGGCTGCTGATCACACACTCTCTGCCTCCTGGCAGTCTCTCTCAGTCTGGCTCCTGCCAGTCTCTCTACACCGGCTGCTGATCACACACACTCTGCCTCCTGGCAGTCTCTCTCAGTCTGGTTCCTGCCAGTCTCTCTACACAGGCTGCTGATCACACACACTCTGCCTCCTGGCAGTCTCTCTCATCTGGTTCCTGCCAGTCTCTCTACACAGGCTGCTGTTCACACACTCTGCCTCCTGGCAGTCTCTCTCAGTCTGGTTCCTGCCAGTCTCTCTACACAGGCTGCTGATCACACTCTCTGCCTCCTGGCAGTCTCTCTCATCTGGTTCCTGCCAGTCTCTCTACACAGGCTGCTGTTCACACACTCTGCCTCCTGGCAGTCTCTCTCAGTCTGGTTCCTGCCAGTCTCTCCACACAGGCTGCTGATCACACACTTTCTGCCTCCTGGCAGTCCCTCTCAGTCTGGTTCCTGCCAGTCTCTCTACACAGGCTGCTGATCACACTCTCTGCCTCCTGGCAGTCTCTCTCAGTCTGGCTCCTGCCAGTCTCTCTACACAGGCTGCTGATCACACACTCTCTGATTCCTGGCAGTCTCTCTCAGTCTGGTTCCTGCCAGTCTCTGTACACAGGCTGCTGTTCACACACTCTCTGCCTCCTGGCAGTCTCTCTCAGTCTGGTTCCTGCCAGTCTCTCCACACAGGCTGCTGATCACACACACTCTGCCTCCTGGCAGTCTCTCCCATCTGGTTCCTGCCAGTCTCTCTACACAGGCTGCTGATCACACTCTCTGCATCCTGGCAGTCTCTCTCATCTGGTTCCTGCCAGTCTCTCTACACAGGCTGCTGATCACACAGACTCTGCCTCCTGGCAGTCTCTCTCAGTCTGGCTCCTGCCAGTCTCTCTACACAGGCTGCTGATCACACTCTCTGCCTCCTGGCAGTCTCTCTCATCTGGTTCCTGCCAGTCTCTCTACACAGGCTGCTGATCACACAGACTCTGCCTCCTGGCAGTCTCTCTCAGTCTGGCTCCTGCCAGTCTCTCTACACAGGCTGTTCACACACTCTGCCTCCTGGCAGTCTCTCTCATCTGGTTCCTGCCAGTCTCTCTACACAGGCTGCTGATCACACACTCTCTGCCTCCTGGCAGTCTCTCTCAGTCTGGCTCCTGCCAGTCTCTCTACACCGGCTGCTGATCACACACACTCTGCCTCCTGGCAGTCTCTCTCAGTCTGGTTCCTGCCAGTCTCTCTACACAGGCTGCTGATCACACACACTCTGCCTCCTGGCAGTCTCTCTCATCTGGTTCCTGCCAGTCTCTCTACACAGGCTGCTGATCACACTCTCTGCCTCCTGGCAGTCTCTCTCATCTGGTTCCTGCCAGTCTCTCTACACAGGCTGCTGATCACACAGACTCTGCCTCCTGGCAGTCTCTCTCAGTCTGGCTCCTGACAGTCTCTCCACACAGGCTGCTGATCACACTGTCTGCCTCCTGGCAGTCTCTCTCATCTGTTTCCTGCCAGTCTCTCTACACAGGCTGCTGTTCACACACTCTGCCTCCTGGCAGTCTCTCTCAGTCTGGTTCCTGCCAGTCTCTCCACACAGGCTGCTGTTCACACACTCTGCCTCCTGGCAGTCCCTCTCAGTCTGGTTCCTGCCAGTCTCTCCACACAGGCTGCTGATCACACACTCTCTGCCTCCTGGCAGTCTCTCTCATCTGGTTCCTGCCAGTCTCTCTACACAGGCTGCTGATCACACAGACTCTGCCTCCTGGCAGTCTCTCTCATCTGGTTCCTGCCAGTCTCTCTACACAGGATGCTGTTCACACACACACTCTGGTTCCTGCCAGTCTCTCCACACAGGCTGCTGTTCACACACTCTTTGCCTCCTGGCAGTCCCTCTCAGTCTGGTTCCTGCCAGTCTCTCCACACCGGCTGCTGATCACACACTCTCTGCCTCCTGGCAGTCTCTCTCAGTCTGGCTCCTGCCAGTCTCTCTACACAGGCTGCTGATCACACACTCTCTGCCTCCTGGCAGTCTCTCTCAGTCTGGCTCCTGCCAGTCTCTCTACACAGGCTGCTGATCACACACTCTCTGCCTCCTGGCAGTCTCTCTCAGTCTGGTTCCTGCCAGTCTCTCTACACAGGCTGCTGATCACACACACTCTGCCTCCTGGCAGTCTCTCTCAGTCTGGCTCCTGCCAGTCTCTCCACACAGGCTGCTGTTCACACACTCTTTGCCTCCTGGCAGTCTCTCTCAGTCTGGTTCCTGCCAGTCTCTGTACACAGGCTGCTGATCACACTCTCTGCCTCCTGGCAGTCTCTCTCATCTGGTTCCTGCCAGTCTCTCCACACAGGCTGCTGTTCACACACTCTCTGCCTCCTGGCAGTCTCTCTCAGTCTGGCTCCTGCCAGTCTCTCTACACAGGCTGCTGATCACACACTCTCTGCCTCCTGGCAGTCTCTCTCAGTCTGGCTCCTGCCAGTCTCTCTACACAGGCTGCTGATCACACACTCTCTGCCTCCTGGCAGTCTCTCTCATCTGGTTCCTGCCAGTCTCTCTACACAGGCTGCTGATCACACTCTCTGCCTCCTGGCAGTCTCTCTCATCTGGTTCCTGCCAGTCTCTCTACACAGGCTGCTGATCACACAGACTCTGCCTCCTGGCAGTCTCTCTCAGTCTGGCTCCTGACAGTGTCTCCACACAGGCTGCTGATCACACTGTCTGCCTCCTGGCAGTCTCTCTCATCTGTTTCCTGCCAGTCTCTCTACACAGGCTGCTGTTCACACACTCTGCCTCCTGGCAGTCCCTCTCAGTCTGGTTCCTGCCAGTCTCTCCACACCGGCTGCTGATCACACACTCTCTGCCTCCTGGCAGTCTCTCTCAGTCTGGCTCCTGCCAGTCTCTCTACACAGGCTGCTGATCACACACACTCTGCCTCCTGGCAGTCTCTCTCAGTCTGGCTCCTGCCAGTCTCTCCACACCGGCTGCTGATCACACACTCTCTGCCTCCTGGCAGTCTCTCTCAGTCTGGCTCCTGCCAGTTTCTCCACACAGGCTGCTGATCACACACACTCTGCCTCCTGGCAGTCTCTCTCAGTCTGGCTCCTGCCAGTCTCTCCACACCGGCTGCTGATCACACACTCTCTGCCTCCTGGCAGTCTCTCTCAGTCTGGCTCCTGCCAGTCTCTCTACACAGGCTGCTGATCACACACTCTCTGCCTCCTGGCAGTCTCTCTCATCTGGTTCCTGCCAGTCTCTCTACACAGGCTGCTGATCACACACTCTCTGCCTCCTGGCAGTCCCTCTCAGTCTGGCTCCTGCCAGTCTCTCCACACCGGCTGCTGTTCACACACTCTGCCTCCTGGCAGTCTCCCTCAGTCTGGCTCCTGACAGTCTCTCCACACAGGCTGCTGATCACACTCTCTTCCTCCTGGCAATCTCTCTCAGTCTGGTTCCTGCCAGTCTCTCCACACAGGCTGCTGTTCACACACTCTCTGCCTCCTGGCAGTCCCTCTCAGTCTGGCTCCTGCCAGTCTCTCCACACCGGCTGCTGTTCACACACTCTGCCTCCTGGCAGTCTCCCTCAGTCTGGCTCCTGACAGTCTCTCCACACAGGCTGCTGATCACACTCTCTTCCTCCTGGCAATCTCTCTCAGTCTGGTTCCTGCCAGTCTCTCCACACAGGCTGCTGTTCACACACTCTCTGCCTCCTGGCAGTCCCTCTCAGTCTGGCTCCTGCCAGTCTCTCCACACAGGCTGCTGATCACACACTCTGCCTCCTGGCAGTCTCTCTCAGTCTGGTTCCTGCCAGTCTCTCCACACCGGCTGCTGATCACAGTGTCTGCCTCCTGGCAGTCTCTCTCATCTGGTTCCTGCCAGTCTCTCTACACAGGCTGCTGTTCACACACTCTGCCTCCTGGCAGTCTCTCTCAGTCTGGTTCCTGCCAGTCTCTCCACACAGGCTGCTGATCACACACTTTCTGCCTCCTGGCAGTCCCTCTCAGTCTGGTTCATGCCAGTCTCTCCACACCGGCTGCTGATCACACACTCTCTGCCTCCTGGCAGTCTCTCTCAGTCTGGCTCCTGCCAGTTTCTCTACACAGGCTGCTGATCACACACTCTCTGCCTCCTGGCAGTCTCTCTCAGTGTGGCTCCTGCCAGTCTCTCTACACAGGCTGCTGATCACACACTCTCTGCCTCCTGGCAGTCTCTCTCAGTCTGGCTCCTGCCAGTCTCTCTACACAGGCTGCTGATCACACACTCTCTGCCTCCTGGCAGTCTCTCTCATCTGGTTCCTGCCAGTCTCTCTACACAGGCTGCTGATCACACTCTCTGCCTCCTGGCAGTCTCTCTCATCTGGTTCCTGCCAGTCTCTCTACACAGGCTGCTGATCACACAGACTCTGCCTCCTGGCAGTCTCTCTCAGTCTGGCTCCTGACAGTGTCTCCACACAGGCTGCTGATCACACTGTCTGCCTCCTGGCAGTCTCTCTCATCTGTTTCCTGCCAGTCTCTCTACACAGGCTGCTGTTCACACACTCTGCCTCCTGGCAGTCTCTCTCAGTCTGGTTCCTGCCAGTCTCTCCACACAGGCTGCTGATCACACACTTTCTTCCTCCTGGCAGTCTCTCTCAGTCTGGCTCCTGCCAGTCTCTCCACACAGGCTGCTGTTCACACACTCTGCCTCCTGGCAGTCCCTCTCAGTCTGGTTCCTGCCAGTCTCTCCACACCGGCTGCTGATCACACACTCTCTGCCTCCTGGCAGTCTCTCTCATCTGGTTCCTGCCAGTCTCTCTACACAGGCTGCTGATCACACAGACTCTGCCTCCTGGCAGTCTCTCTCATCTGGTTCCTGCCAGTCTCTCTACACAGGATGCTGTTCACACACACACTCTGGTTCCTGCCAGTCTCTCCACACCGGCTGCTGATCACACACTCTCTGCCTCCTGGCAGTCTCTCTCAGTCTGGCTCCTGCCAGTCTCTCTACACAGGCTGCTGATCACACACTCTCTGCCTCCTGGCAGTCTCTCTCAGTCTGGCTCCTGCCAGTCTCTCTACACAGGCTGCTGATCACACACTCTCTGCCTCCTGGCAGTCTCTCTCAGTCTGGTTCCTGCCAGTCTCTCTACACAGGCTGTTCACACACTCTGCCTCCTGGCAGTCTCTCTCAGTCTGGTTCCTGCCAGTCTCTCCACACAGGCTGCTGTTCACACACTCTCTGCCTCCTGGCAGTCCCTCTCAGTCTGGTTCCTGCCAGTCTCTCCACACCGGCTGCTGATCACAGTGTCTGCCTCCTGGCAGTCTCTCTCATCTGGTTCCTGCCAGTCTCTCTACACAGGCTGCTGTTCACACACTCTGCCTCCTGGCAGTCTCTCTCAGTCTGGTTCCTGCCAGTCTCTCCACACAGGCTGCTGATCACACACTCTCTGCCTCCTGGCAGTCTCTCTCAGTCTGGCTCCTGCCAGTCTCTCTACACAGGCTGCTGATCACACACTCTCTGCCTCCTGGCAGTCTCTCTCAGTCTGGCTCCTGCCAGTCTCTCTACACAGGCTGCTGATCACACACTCTCTGCCTCCTGGCAGTCTCTCTCAGTCTGGTTCCTGCCAGTCTCTCTACACAGGCTGTTCACACACTCTGCCTCCTGGCAGTCTCTCTCAGTCTGGTTCCTGCCAGTCTCTGTACACAGGCTGCTGATCACACTCTCTGCCTCCTGGCAGTCTCTCTCAGTCTGGCTCCTGCCAGTATCTCTACACAGGCTGCTGTTCACACACTCTGCCTCCTGGCAGTCTCTCTCAGTCTGGCTCCTGACAGTCTCTCCTCAGAGGCTGCTGATCACACACTTTCTGCCTCCTGGCAGTCCCTCTCAGTCTGGTTCCTGCCAGTCTCTCCACACCGGCTGCTGATCACACACTCTCTGCCTCCTGGCAGTCTCTCTCATCTGGTTCCTGCCAGTCTCTCTACACAGGCTGCTGATCACACTCTCTGCCTCCTGGCAGTCTCTCTCATCTGGTTCCTGCCAGTCTCTCTACACAGGCTGCTGATCACACAGACTCTGCCTCCTGGCAGTCTCTCTCAGTCTGGCTCCTGCCAGTTTCTCTACACAGGCTGCTGATCACACACTCTATGCCTCCTGGCAGTCTCTCTCATCTGGTTCCTGCCAGTCTCTCTACACAGGCTGCTGATCACACTCTCTGCCTCCTGGCAGTCTCTCTCATCTGGTTCCTGCCAGTCTCTCTACACAGGCTGCTGTTCACACACTCTGCCTCCTGGCAGTCTCTCTCAGTCTGGCTCCTGACAGTCTCTCCTCAGAGGCTGCTGATCACACACTTTCTGCCTCCTGGCAGTCCCTCTCAGTCTGGTTCCTGCCAGTCTCTCCACACCGGCTGCTGATCACACACTCTCTGCCTCCTGGCAGTATCTCTCAGTCTGGCTCCTGCCAGTCTCTCTACACAGGCTGCTGATCACACACTCTCTGCCTCCTGGCAGTCTCTCTCAGTCTGGTTCCTGCCAGTCTCTGTACACAGGCTGCTGTTCACACTCTCTGCCTCCTGGCAGTCTCTCTCAGTCTGGCTCCTGCCAGTCTCTCTACACAGGCTGCTGATCACACACACTCTGCCTCCTGGCAGTCTCTCTCAGTCTGGCTCCTGCCAGTCTCTCTACACAGGCTGCTGATCACACACTCTCTGCCTCCTGGCAGTCTCTCTCAGTCTGGCTCCTGCCAGTCTCTCTACACAGGCTGCTGATCACACACACTCTGCCTCCTGGCAGTCTCTCTCAGTCTGGCTCCTGCCAGTCTCTCTGCACAGGCTGCTGATCACACTCTCTGCCTCCTGGCAGTCTCTCTCATCTGGTTCCTGCCAGTCTCTGTACACAGGCTGCTGTTCACACTCTCTGCCTCCTGGCAGTCTCTCTCTCAGTCTGGTTCCTGCCAGTCTCTCCACACCGGCTGCTGATCACACACTCTCTGCCTCCTGGCAGTCCCTCTCAGTCTGGCTCCTGCCAGTCTCTCTACACAGGCTCTTCACACACACTCTGCCTCCTGGCAGTCTCTCTCAGTCTGGTTCCTGCCAGTCTCTGTACACAGGCTGCTGTTCACACTCTCTGCCTCCTGGCAGTCTCTCTCAGTCTGGCTCCTGCCAGTCTCTCTACACAGGCTGCTGTTCACACACTCTCTGCCTCCTGGCAGTCTCTCTCAGTCTGGTTCCTGCCAGTCTCTCCACACAGGCTGCTGATCACACACACTCTGCCTCCTGGCAGTCTCTCTCATCTGGTTCCTGCCAGTCTCTCTACACAGGCTGCTGATCACACACTCTGCCTCCTGGCAGTCTCTCTCAGTCTGGTTCCTGCCAGTCTCTGTACACAGGCTGCTGTTCACACTCTCTGCCTCCTGGCAGTCTCTCTCTCAGTCTGGTTCCTGCCAGTCTCTCCACACCGGCTGCTGATCACACACTCTCTGCCTCCTGGCAGTCCCTCTCAGTCTGGCTCCTGCCAGTCTCTCTACACAGGCTCTTCACACACACTCTGCCTCCTGGCAGTCTCTCTCAGTCTGGTTCCTGCCAGTCTCTGTACACAGGCTGCTGTTCACACTCTCTGCCTCCTGGCAGTCTCTCTCAGTCTGGCTCCTGCCAGTCTCTCTACACAGGCTGCTGTTCACACACTCTCTGCCTCCTGGCAGTCTCTCTCAGTCTGGTTCCTGCCAGTCTCTCCACACAGGCTGCTGATCACACACACTCTGCCTCCTGGCAGTCTCTCTCATCTGGTTCCTGCCAGTCTCTCTACACAGGCTGCTGATCACACTCTCTGCCTCCTGGCAGTCTCTCTCATCTGGTTCCTGCCAGTCTCTCTACACAGGCTGCTGATCACACAGACTCTGCCTCCTGGCAGTCTCTCTCAGTCTGGCTCCTGCCAGTCTCTCTACACAGGCTGCTGATCACACTCTCTGCCTCCTGGCAGTCTCTCTCATCTGGTTCCTGCCAGTCTCTCTACACAGGCTGCTGATCACACAGACTCTGCCTCCTGGCAGTCTCTCTCAGTCTGGCTCCTGCCAGTCTCTCTACACAGGCTGTTCACACACTCTGCCTCCTGGCAGTCTCTCTCATCTGGTTCCTGCCAGTCTCTCTACACAGGCTGCTGATCACACACTCTCTGCCTCCTGGCAGTCTCTCTCAGTCTGGCTCCTGCCAGTCTCTCTACACCGGCTGCTGATCACACACACTCTGCCTCCTGGCAGTCTCTCTCAGTCTGGTTCCTGCCAGTCTCTCTACACAGGCTGCTGATCACACACACTCTGCCTCCTGGCAGTCTCTCTCATCTGGTTCCTGCCAGTCTCTCTACACAGGCTGCTGTTCACACACTCTGCCTCCTGGCAGTCTCTCTCAGTCTGGTTCCTGCCAGTCTCTCTACACAGGCTGCTGATCACACTCTCTGCCTCCTGGCAGTCTCTCTCATCTGGTTCCTGCCAGTCTCTCTACACAGGCTGCTGTTCACACACTCTGCCTCCTGGCAGTCTCTCTCAGTCTGGTTCCTGCCAGTCTCTCCACACAGGCTGCTGATCACACACTTTCTGCCTCCTGGCAGTCCCTCTCAGTCTGGTTCCTGCCAGTCTCTCTACACAGGCTGCTGATCACACTCTCTGCCTCCTGGCAGTCTCTCTCAGTCTGGCTCCTGCCAGTCTCTCTACACAGGCTGCTGATCACACACTCTCTGATTCCTGGCAGTCTCTCTCAGTCTGGTTCCTGCCAGTCTCTGTACACAGGCTGCTGTTCACACACTCTCTGCCTCCTGGCAGTCTCTCTCAGTCTGGTTCCTGCCAGTCTCTCCACACAGGCTGCTGATCACACACACTCTGCCTCCTGGCAGTCTCTCCCATCTGGTTCCTGCCAGTCTCTCTACACAGGCTGCTGATCACACTCTGCATCCTGGCAGTCTCTCTCATCTGGTTCCTGCCAGTCTCTCTACACAGGCTGCTGATCACACAGACTCTGCCTCCTGGCAGTCTCTCTCAGTCTGGCTCCTGCCAGTCTCTCTACACAGGCTGCTGATCACACTCTCTGCCTCCTGGCAGTCTCTCTCATCTGGTTCCTGCCAGTCTCTCTACACAGGCTGCTGATCACACAGACTCTGCCTCCTGGCAGTCTCTCTCAGTCTGGCTCCTGCCAGTCTCTCTACACAGGCTGTTCACACACTCTGCCTCCTGGCAGTCTCTCTCATCTGGTTCCTGCCAGTCTCTCTACACAGGCTGCTGATCACACACTCTCTGCCTCCTGGCAGTCTCTCTCAGTCTGGCTCCTGCCAGTCTCTCTACACCGGCTGCTGATCACACACACTCTGCCTCCTGGCAGTCTCTCTCAGTCTGGTTCCTGCCAGTCTCTCTACACAGGCTGCTGATCACACACACTCTGCCTCCTGGCAGTCTCTCTCATCTGGTTCCTGCCAGTCTCTCTACACAGGCTGCTGATCACACTCTCTGCCTCCTGGCAGTCTCTCTCATCTGGTTCCTGCCAGTCTCTCTACACAGGCTGCTGATCACACAGACTCTGCCTCCTGGCAGTCTCTCTCAGTCTGGCTCCTGACAGTCTCTCCACACAGGCTGCTGATCACACTGTCTGCCTCCTGGCAGTCTCTCTCATCTGTTTCCTGCCAGTCTCTCTACACAGGCTGCTGTTCACACACTCTGCCTCCTGGCAGTCTCTCTCAGTCTGGTTCCTGCCAGTCTCTCCACACAGGCTGCTGTTCACACACTCTGCCTCCTGGCAGTCCCTCTCAGTCTGGTTCCTGCCAGTCTCTCCACACCGGCTGCTGATCACACACTCTCTGCCTCCTGGCAGTCTCTCTCATCTGGTTCCTGCCAGTCTCTCTACACAGGCTGCTGATCACACAGACTCTGCCTCCTGGCAGTCTCTCTCATCTGGTTCCTGCCAGTCTCTCTACACAGGATGCTGTTCACACACACACTCTGGTTCCTGCCAGTCTCTCCACACAGGCTGCTGTTCACACACTCTTTGCCTCCTGGCAGTCCCTCTCAGTCTGGTTCCTGCCAGTCTCTCCACACCGGCTGCTGATCACACACTCTCTGCCTCCTGGCAGTCTCTCTCAGTCTGGCTCCTGCCAGTCTCTCTACACAGGCTGCTGATCACACACTCTCTGCCTCCTGGCAGTCTCTCTCAGTCTGGCTCCTGCCAGTCTCTCTACACAGGCTGCTGATCACACACTCTCTGCCTCCTGGCAGTCTCTCTCAGTCTGGTTCCTGCCAGTCTCTCTACACAGGCTGCTGATCACACACACTCTGCCTCCTGGCAGTCTCTCTCAGTCTGGCTCCTGCCAGTCTCTCCACACAGGCTGCTGTTCACACACTCTTTGCCTCCTGGCAGTCTCTCTCAGTCTGGTTCCTGCCAGTCTCTGTACACAGGCTGCTGATCACACTCTCTGCCTCCTGGCAGTCTCTCTCATCTGGTTCCTGCCAGTCTCTCCACACAGGCTGCTGTTCACACACTCTCTGCCTCCTGGCAGTCTCTCTCAGTCTGGCTCCTGCCAGTCTCTCTACACAGGCTGCTGATCACACACTCTCTGCCTCCTGGCAGTCTCTCTCAGTCTGGCTCCTGCTAGTCTCTCTACACAGGCTGCTGATCACACACTCTCTGCCTCCTGGCAGTCTCTCTCATCTGGTTCCTGCCAGTCTCTCCACACAGGCTGCTGTTCACACTGTCTGCCTCCTGGCAGTCTCTCTCATCTGGTTCCTGCCAGTCTCTCTACACAGGCTGCTGTTCACACACTCTGCCTCCTGGCAGTCCCTCTCAGTCTGGTTCCTGCCAGTCTCTCCACACCGGCTGCTGATCACACACACACTCTAGCTCCTGCCAGTCTCTCTACACAGGCTGCTGTTCACACACACTCTGCCTCCTGGCAGTCTCTCTCAGTCTGGTTCCTGCCAGTCTCTCCACACAGGCTGCTGATCACACACACTCTGCCTCCTGGCAGTCTCTCCCATCTGGTTCCTGCCAGTCTCTCTACACAGGCTGCTGATCACACTCTCTGCATCCTGGCAGTCTCTCTCATCTGGTTCCTGCCAGTCTCTCTACACAGGCTGCTGATCACACAGACTCTGCCTCCTGGCACTCTCTCTCAGTCTGGCTCCTGCCAGTCTCTCTACACAGGCTGCTGATCACACTCTCTGCCTCCTGGCAGTCTCTCTCATCTGGTTCCTGCCAGTCTCTCTACACAGGCTGCTGATCACACAGACTCTGCCTCCTGGCAGTCTCTCTCAGTCTGGCTCCTGCCAGTCTCTCTACACAGGCTGTTCACACACTCTGCCTCCTGGCAGTCTCTCTCATCTGGTTCCTGCCAGTCTCTCTACACAGGCTGCTGATCACACACTCTCTGCCTCCTGGCAGTCTCTCTCAGTCTGGCTCCTGCCAGTCTCTCTACACCGGCTGCTGATCACACACACTCTGCCTCCTGGCAGTCTCTCTCAGTCTGGTTCCTGCCAGTCTCTCTACACAGGCTGCTGATCACACACACTCTGCCTCCTGGCAGTCTCTCTCATCTGGTTCCTGCCAGTCTCTCTACACAGGCTGCTGATCACACTCTCTGCCTCCTGGCAGTCTCTCTCATCTGGTTCCTGCCAGTCTCTCTACACAGGCTGCTGATCACACAGACTCTGCCTCCTGGCAGTCTCTCTCAGTCTGGCTCCTGACAGTCTCTCCACACAGGCTGCTGATCACACTGTCTGCCTCCTGGCAGTCTCTCTCATCTGTTTCCTGCCAGTCTCTCTACACAGGCTGCTGTTCACACACTCTGCCTCCTGGCAGTCTCTCTCAGTCTGGTTCCTGCCAGTCTCTCCACACAGGCTGCTGTTCACACACTCTGCCTCCTGGCAGTCCCTCTCAGTCTGGTTCCTGCCAGTCTCTCCACACCGGCTGCTGATCACACACTCTCTGCCTCCTGGCAGTCTCTCTCATCTGGTTCCTGCCAGTCTCTCTACACAGGCTGCTGATCACACAGACTCTGCCTCCTGGCAGTCTCTCTCATCTGGTTCCTGCCAGTCTCTCTACACAGGATGCTGTTCACACACACACTCTGGTTCCTGCCAGTCTCTCCACACAGGCTGCTGTTCACACACTCTTTGCCTCCTGGCAGTCCCTCTCAGTCTGGTTCCTGCCAGTCTCTCCACACCGGCTGCTGATCACACACTCTCTGCCTCCTGGCAGTCTCTCTCAGTCTGGCTCCTGCCAGTCTCTCTACACAGGCTGCTGATCACACACTCTCTGCCTCCTGGCAGTCTCTCTCAGTCTGGCTCCTGCCAGTCTCTCTACACAGGCTGCTGATCACACACTCTCTGCCTCCTGGCAGTCTCTCTCAGTCTGGTTCCTGCCAGTCTCTCTACACAGGCTGCTGATCACACACACTCTGCCTCCTGGCAGTCTCTCTCAGTCTGGCTCCTGCCAGTCTCTCCACACAGGCTGCTGTTCACACACTCTTTGCCTCCTGGCAGTCTCTCTCAGTCTGGTTCCTGCCAGTCTCTGTACACAGGCTGCTGATCACACTCTCTGCCTCCTGGCAGTCTCTCTCATCTGGTTCCTGCCAGTCTCTCCACACAGGCTGCTGTTCACACACTCTCTGCCTCCTGGCAGTCTCTCTCAGTCTGGCTCCTGCCAGTCTCTCTACACAGGCTGCTGATCACACACTCTCTGCCTCCTGGCAGTCTCTCTCAGTCTGGCTCCTGCCAGTCTCTCTACACAGGCTGCTGATCACACACTCTCTGCCTCCTGGCAGTCTCTCTCATCTGGTTCCTGCCAGTCTCTCCACACAGGCTGCTGTTCACACTGTCTGCCTCCTGGCAGTCTCTCTCATCTGGTTCCTGCCAGTCTCTCTACACAGGCTGCTGTTCACACACTCTGCCTCCTGGCAGTCCCTCTCAGTCTGGTTCCTGCCAGTCTCTCCACACCGGCTGCTGATCACACACACACTCTGGCTCCTGCCAGTCTCTCTACACAGGCTGCTGTTCACACACACTCTGCCTCCTGGCAGTCTCTCTCAGTCTGGTTCCTGGCAGATTCTCCACACAGGCTGCTGATCACACACTCTCTGCCTCCTGGCAGTCTCTCTCAGTCTGGTTCCTGCCAGTCTCTCCACACAGGCTGCTGATCACACACACTCTGCCTCCTGGCAGTCTCTCTCAGTCTGGTTCCTGCCAGTCTCTCCACACAGGCTGCTGATCATACACTCTGCCTCCTGGCAGTCTCTCTCAGTCTGGTTCCTGACAGTCTCTCCACACAGGCTGCTGATCACACACTCTCTGCCTCCTGGCAGTCCCTCTCAGTCTGGTTCCTGCCAGTCTCTCTACACAGGCTGTTCACACACTCTGCCTCCTGGCAGTCTCTCTACAGAGGCTCCTGTTCACACATACTCTGCGGCCTGGCAGTCTCCCTCTCAGTCTGGTTCCTGCCAGTCTCTCCACACAGGCTGCTGTTCACACACTCTCTGCCTCCTGGCAGTCTCTCTCAGTCTGGTTCCTGCCAGTCTCTGTACACAGGCTGCTGTTCACACACTCTCTGCCTCCTGGCAGTCTCTCTCAGTCTGGTTCCTGCCAGTCTCTGTACACAGGCTGCTGTTCACACACTCTCTGCCTCCTGGTAGTCTCTCTCAGTCTGGTTCCTGCCAGTCTCTCTAC
The DNA here is from genome assembly GCF_048569485.1 of Anomaloglossus baeobatrachus. NCBI lineage: Eukaryota > Metazoa > Chordata > Amphibia > Anura > Aromobatidae > Anomaloglossus > Anomaloglossus baeobatrachus. The sequence continues at coordinate 2,015,911 of NC_134359.1, read as the reverse complement.
ACAGGCTGCTGATCACACTCTCTGCCTCCTGGCAGTCTCTCTCAGTCTGGCTCCTGCCAGTCTCTGTACACAGGCTGCTGTTCATAGACACTCTGCCTCCTGGCAGTCTCTCCACACAGGCTGCTGTTCACTCACACTCTGCCTCCTGGCAGTCTCTCTCAGTCTGGTTCCTGGCAGATTCTCCACACAGGCTGCTGTTCACACACTCTTTGCCTCCTGTCAGTCTCTCTCAGTCTGGTTCGTGCCAGTCTCTCCACACAGGCTGCTGTTCACACACTCTCTGCCTCCTGGCAGTCCCTCTCAGTCTGGTTCCTGCCAGTTTCTCTACACAGGCTGCTGATCACGCTCTCTGCCTCCTGGCAGTCCCTCTCAGTCTGGCTCCTGCCAGTCTCTCTACACAGGCTGTTGTTCACACACTCTGCCTCCTGGCAGTCTCTCTCAGTCTGGTTCCTGCCAGTCTCTCCACACAGGCTGCTGATCACACTGTCTGCCTCCTGGCAGTCTCTCTCATCTGGTTCCTGCCAGTCTCTCTACACAGGCTGCTGTTCACACACTCTGCCTCCTGGCAGTCTCTCTCAGTCTGGTTCCTGCCAGTCTCTCCACACAGGCTGCTGATCACACACTTTCTGCCTCCTGGCAGTCCCTCTCAGTCTGGTTCCTGCCAGTCTCTCCACACCGGCTGCTGATCACACACTCTCTGCCTCCTGGCAGTCTCTCTCAGTCTGGTTCCTGCCAGTCTCTGTACACAGGCTGCTGATCACACACACTCTGCCTCCTGGCAGTCTCTCTCAGTCTGGCTCCTGCCAGTCTCTGTACACAGGCTGTTCACACACACTCTGCCTCCTGGCAGTCTCTCTCAGTCTGGCTCCTGCCAGTCTCTGTACACAGGCTGCTGATCACACTCTCTGCCTCCTGGCAGTCTCTCTCAGTCTGGTTCCTACCAGTCTCTCCACACAGGCTGTTCACACACACTCTGCCCCCTGGCAGTCTCTTTCAGTCTGGTTCCTGTCAGTCTCTCTACACCGGCTGCTGATCACACACTCTCTGCCTCCTGGCAGTCCCTCTCAGTCTGGTTCCTGCAAGTCTCTCTACACAGGCTGTTCACACACTCTGCCTCCTGGCAGTCCCTCTCAGTCTGGTTCCTGCCAGTCTCTCTACAGGGGCTCCTGTTCACACATACTCTGCGGCCTGGCAGTCTCCCTCTCAGTCTGGTTCCTGCCAGTCTCTCCACACAGGATGCTGTTCACACACACACTCTGGCTCCTGCCAGTTTCTCCACACAGGCTGCTGTTCACACACTGTCAGCCTCCTGGCAGTCTCTCTCAGTCTGGTTCCTGCCAGTCTCTGTACACAGGCTGCTGTTCACACAATCTCTGCCTCCTGGCAGTCTCTCTCAGTCTGGTTCCTGCCAGTCTCTCTACACAGGCTGCTGATCACACACACTCTGCCTCCTGGCAGTCTCTCTCAGTCTGGTTCCTGCCAGTCTCTCTACACAGGCTGCTGAACACACTCTCTGCCTCCTGGCAGTCCCTCTCAGTCTCTCAGTCTGGTTCCTGCCAGTCTCTCCACACAGGCTGCTGATCACACTCTCTGCCTCCTGGCAGTCCCTCTCAGTCTGGCTCCTGCCAGTCTCTCCACACCGGCTGCTGTTTACACACTCTGCCTCCTGGCAGTCTCTCTCAGTCTGGCTCCTGACAGTCTCTCCACACAGGCTGCTGATCACACTGTCTGCCTCCTGGCAGTCTCTCTCATCTGGTTCCTGCCAGTCTCTCTACACAGGCTGCTGTTCACACACTCTGCCTCCTGGCAGTCTCTCTCAGTCTGGTTCCTGCCAGTCTCTCCACACAGGCTGCTGATCACACACTTTCTGCCTCCTGGCAGTCCCTCCCAGTCTGGTTCCTGCCAGTCTCTCCACACCGGCTGCTGATCACACACTCTCTGCCTCCTGGCAGTCTCTCTCAGTCTGGCTCCTGCCAGTCTCTCTACACAGGCTGCTGATCACACACACTCTGCCTCCTGGCAGTCTCTCTCAGTCTGGCTCCTGCCAGTCTCTCCACACCGGCTGCTGATCACACACTCTCTGCCTCCTGGCAGTCTCTCTCAGTCTGGCTCCTGCCAGTCTCTCTACACAGGCTGCTGATCACACACTCTCTGCCTCCTGGCAGTCTCTCTCATCTGGTTCCTGCCAGTCTCTCTACACAGGATGCTGTTCACACACACACTCTGGTTCCTGCCAGTCTCTCCACACAGGCTGCTGTTCACACACTCTCTGCCTCCTGGCAGTCCCTCTCAGTCTGGCTCCTGCCAGTCTCTCCACACCGGCTGCTGTTCACACACTCTGCCTCCTGGCAGTCTCTCTCAGTCTGGCTCCTGACAGTCTCTCCACACAGGCTGCTGATCACACTCTCTTCCTCCTGGCAATCTCTCTCAGTCTGGTTCCTGCCAGTCTCTCCACACAGGCTGCTGTTCACACACTCTCTGCCTCCTGGCAGTCCCTTTCAGTCTGGCTCCTGCCAGTCTCTCCACACCGGCTGCTGTTCACACACTCTGCCTCCTGGCAGTCTCTCTCAGTCTGGCTCCTGACAGTCTCTCCACACAGGCTGCTGATCACACACTCTGCCTCCTGGCAGTCTCTCTCAGTCTGGTTCCTGCCAGTCTCTCCACACCGGCTGCTGATCACAGTGTCTGCCTCCTGGCAGTCTCTCTCATCTGGTTCCTGCCAGTCTCTCTACACAGGCTGCTGTTCACACACTCTGCCTCCTGGCAGTCTCTCTCAGTCTGGTTCCTGCCAGTCTCTCCACACAGGCTGCTGATCACACACTTTCTGCCTCCTGGCAGTCCCTCTCAGTCTGGTTCATGCCAGTCTCTCCACACCGGCTGCTGATCACACACTCTCTGCCTCCTGGCAGTCTCTCTCAGTCTGGCTCCTGCCAGTTTCTCTACATAGGCTGCTGATCACACACTCTCTGCCTCCTGGCAGTCTCTCTCAGTCTGGCTCCTGCCAGTCTCTCTACACAGGCTGCTGATCACACACTCTCTGCCTCCTGGCAGTCTCTCTCAGTCTGGTTCCTGCCAGTCTCTCTACACAGGCTGTTCACACACTCTGCCTCCTGGCAGTCTCTCTCAGTCTGGTTCCTGCCAGTCTCTGTACACAGGCTGCTGATCACACTCTCTGCCTCCTGGCAGTCTCTCTCAGTCTGGCTCCTGCCAGTCTCTCTACACAGGCTGCTGATCACACACTCTCTGCCTCCTGGCAGTCTCTCTCATCTGGTTCCTGCCAGTCTCTCTACACAGGCTGCTGATCACACTCTCTGCCTCCTGGCAGTCTCTCTCAGTCTGGCTCCTGACAGTGTCTCCACACAGGCTGCTGATCACACTGTCTGCCTCCTGGCAGTCTCTCTCATCTGTTTCCTGCCAGTCTCTCTACACAGGCTGCTGTTCACACACTCTGCCTCCTGGCAGTCTCTCTCAGTCTGGTTCCTGCCAGTCTCTCCACACAGGCTGCTGATCACACACTTTCTTCCTCCTGGCAGTCTCTCTCAGTCTGGCTCCTGCCAGTCTCTCCACACAGGCTGCTGTTCACACACTCTGCCTCCTGGCAGTCCCTCTCAGTCTGGTTCCTGCCAGTCTCTCCACACCGGCTGCTGATCACACACTCTCTGCCTCCTGGCAGTCTCTCTCATCTGGTTCCTGCCAGTCTCTCTACACAGGCTGCTGATCACACAGACTCTGCCTCCTGGCAGTCTCACTCATCTGGTTCCTGCCAGTCTCTCTACACAGGATGCTGTTCACACACACACTCTGGTTCCTGCCAGTCTCTCCACACAGGCTGCTGATCACACACTCTCTGCCTCCTGGCAGTCTCTCTCAGTCTGGCTCCTGCCAATCTCTCTACACAGGCTGCTGATCACACACTCTCTGCCTCCTGGCAGTCTCTCTCAGTCTGGCTCCTGCCAATCTCTCTACACAGGCTGCTGATCACACACTCTGCCTCCTGGCAGTCTCTCTCAGTCTGGTTCCTGCCAGTCTCTCTACACAGGCTGCTGTTCACACACACTCTGCCTCCTGGCAGTCTCTCTCAGTCTGGTTCCTGCCAGTCTCTCTACACAGGATGCTGTTCACACACACACTCTGGTTCCTGCCAGTCTCTCCACACAGGCTGCTGTTCACACACTCTCTGCCTCCTGGCAGTCCCTCTCAGTCTGGTTCCTGCCAGTCTCTCCACACCGGCTGCTGATCACAGTGTCTGCCTCCTGGCAGTCTCTCTCATCTGGTTCCTGCCAGTCTCTCTACACAGGCTGCTGTTCACACACTCTGCCTCCTGGCAGTCTCTCTCAGTCTGGTTCCTGCCAGTCTCTCCACACAGGCTGCTGTTCACACACTCTCTGCCTCCTGGCAGTCCCTCTCAGTCTGGTTCCTGCCAGTCTCTCCACACCGGCTGCTGATCACAGTGTCTGCCTCCTGGCAGTCTCTCTCATCTGGTTCCTGCCAGTCTCTCCACACAGGCTGCTGTTCACACACTCTGCCTCCTGGCAGTCTCTCTCAGTCTGGTTCCTGCCAGTCTCTCCACACAGGCTGCTGATCACACACTCTCTGCCTCCTGGCAGTCTCTCTCTCAGTCTGGCTCCTGCCAGTCTCTCCACACCGGCTGCTGATCACACACTCTCTGCCTCCTGGCAGTCTCTCTCAGTCTGGCTCCTGCCAGTCTCTCTACACAGGCTGCTGATCACACACTCTCTGCCTCCTGGCAGTCTCTCTCAGTCTGGCTCCTGCCAGTCTCTCTACACAGGCTGCTGATCACACACTCTCTGCCTCCTGGCAGTCTCTCTCAGTCTGGTTCCTGCCAGTCTCTCTACACAGGCTGTTCACACACTCTGCCTCCTGGCAGTCTCTCTCAGTCTGGTTCCTGCCAGTCTCTGTACACAGGCTGCTGATCACACTCTCTGCCTCCTGGCAGTCTCTCTCAGTCTGGCTCCTGCCAGTCTCTCTACACAGGCTGCTGATCACACACTCTCTGCCTCCTGGCAGTCTCTCTCATCTGGTTCCTGCCAGTCTCTCTACACAGGCTGCTGATCACACTCTCTGCCTCCTGGCAATCTCTCTCATCTGGTTCCTGCCAGTCTCTCTACACAGGCTGCTGATCACACAGACTCTGCCTCCTGGCAGTCTCTCTCAGTCTGGCTCCTGCCAGTTTCTCTACACAGGCTGCTGATCACACACTCTATGCCTCCTGGCAGTCTCTCTCATCTGGTTCCTGCCAGTCTCTCTACACAGGCTGCTGATCACACTCTCTGCCTCCTGGCAGTCTCTCTCATCTGGTTCCTGCCAGTCTCTCTACACAGGCTGCTGTTCACACACTCTGCCTCCTGGCAGTCTCTCTCAGTCTGGCTCCTGACAGTCTCTCCACAGAGGCTGCTGATCACACACTCTGCCTCCTGGCAGTCTCTCTCAGTCTGGCTCCTGACAGTCTCTCCACACCGGCTGCTGATCACACACTCTCTGCCTCCTGGCAGTATCTCTCAGTCTGGCTCCTGCCAGTCTCTCTACACAGGCTGCTGATCACACACTCTCTGCCTCCTGGCAGTCTCTCTCAGTCTGGTTCCTGCCAGTCTCTGTACACAGGCTGCTGTTCACACTCTCTGCCTCCTGGCAGTCTCTCTCAGTCTGGCTCCTGCCAGTCTCTCTACACAGGCTGCTGATCACACACACTCTGCCTCCTGGCAGTCTCTCTCAGTCTGGCTCCTGCCAGTCTCTCTACACAGGCTGCTGATCACACACTCTCTGCCTCCTGGCAGTCTCTCTCAGTCTGGCTCCTGCCAGTCTCTCTACACAGGCTGCTGATCACACACACTCTGCCTC